>NC_142928.1:72030991-72135991 GCF_046866305.1 Octopus bimaculoides | reverse complement strand
CTGGACTTAGTTGTGTTTTTTTTTAAAGCCTAGCACTTATTCTTTCAGTGATTTTTGCTGAACTACTAACTTACTGGTAAGTAAAAACACGTACACACACAGATATTTCATATAGGTGGAGGAGTGGCTGTGTGGTAAGAGGCTTGCTTCCTAACCACATGGTTCTGAGTTCAGTCCCACTGCGTGGCACCTTGGGCAAATGTCTTCTACAATAGCCTCGGGCTGACAAAAGCCTTGTGAGTGGATTTGGTAGACGGAAACTGAAAGAAGCCCGTCGTACATATGTGTGTATTTGTTATTTGTGTCTGTATCTGTACCCCCACCATTGCTTGACAACTGATGTTGTTGTGTTTATGTACACATCACTTAGCAGTTCAGAAAAAAGACACTGATAGAATAAGTACTAGGCTTACAAAGAATAAGTCCTGGGGTCAATTTGTTCGACTAAAAGTGGTTCTCCAGCATGACCACAGTCAAATGACTGAAACAAGTAAAAAAAAAAAGAAAAGAAAGAATATATATATTTATTCTTTTACTTGTTTCAGTCATTTGACTGCGGCTATGCTATAGCATTGCCTTTAGGGGTTTTTTAGCCAAAGAAATCAACCCCAGGACATTCTTTGTAAGCCTAGTACTTATTCTATCAATTTCTTTTGCCAAACTGTTAAGTAACAGCAACGTAAACACACCACCGTCGGTTGTCAAGAGATGGTGGGCAACAGACACAGACATAAAGACACACACACATAAATATATACATATATGACAGGCTTCTTTCAGTTTCTGTCTACCAGAGCCACTCACAAGGTATTGGTCAGCCTGAGGTTATAGTAGAAGACACTTGCCCAAGGTGCCACACAGTGGGACTGAACCCGGAACCATGTAGTTGGGAAGCAAGCTTCTTACCATGCAGCCACACCTCTATAAAATGGGCTTATTTTCAGTTTCTGTCTATGAAATCCACATGCAAGGCTTTGATTGGCCTGAGGCTATAGTAAGAGACACTTGCCCAAGGTGCCACACACTGGAACAGAACCCAGAACCATGTGACGAGGAAGCAAGCTTCTTACCACACAGCAATGCATATTCACACACACACACTCACACACACACACACACATGTGCAAATACAGGCACATGCACATACCCACATACATACCTACATATGCACATACATAAGCACCAATAGGTATATATCATCATCATCATTTAACAACCATTGTCCATGCTGGTATGGGTTGGATGGTTTGACTTAGCTGGCACACTGGAATAAACAGTCACATCATTGAAATCTTGAAGCTACAAGATAATCTATGCTTAATTCAAAGCAATCTGAATAAATAAGCTTTACATTTGACAGAATAAACTGAATGCTAGAGGGTTAAAAATATACATAACACCTAGCAACACACACACACACACACACACACACACACATATATATAGAGAGAGAGGGAGAGAGAGAAAAAAAGGGAGAGAGATGAGCTGCAGTTTATGGCTTACAATTCTTCATTCTGGGTACAAAAGGGGTCACTGATATATATGTCATAAAGCTATACCAGAGTTCAGTTACAGTTAATTTTTAAGAGTGACAATAGGAGGTACATAGTAAACTTATAACCATTATTATTTCAGAATAGCTACATCATAAAAATGTAACAAATTGCATGTTGATAAAAAAACAAAAGTGACCAACTTCAAACTAGCAGCAGACCTGTGTGTGTGTGTGTGTGCGTGTGTGTGAGAGAGAGAGAGGAAAAAGAAAGGAGGAGAGACATTGGAAATGCAGCTGTTTCCAATACTTTTTATTCACACAACTACATCTGTTGCTTATTATTAACAACTTCTTGTAACAAATTCAATGTGCTGAAGGAAACTTCAAATTTTTTTTTGTTTTACACAACTACAGCCAAATAATGTTTTCTGAATCCAATGACAAAAATTTTAGATATATCTTATAGACTGAAAAATCTCCCCCTCCCCCCGCCCACCCTTTATATATTATATATTTTCTCAATAGATAAGGTATATCAGTGTGTGTATATGTATATATGAAATATATAGGCGTAGGCATGGCTGTGTGGTAAAAAGCTTGATTCCCAACCACATGGTTCCAGGTTCAGTCTCGGGCTGACCAAAGCCTTCTGAGTGGATTTGGTAAACGGAAACTCTGTGTGTGTGTGTGTGTGTGCGTGCGTGCGTGCGTGTGCGCGCGCGCGCAATGGAAGTGGGATAGTTTGTCTTTGGCCGCTTAGTATTTGGGTTTATTTTTTGATTTGGTTGAATCTTGGTTTTTTTTTTTTTGTTGGTCAGTTATTTTTAGTGTTTTGACAGAAAAAAGTCATTCTAAAATTGTTTTTTAACGTAAGTGTGCGCAAACAAGTTGAATGCTTACACAGAGCAGGTTTTATAGCCACATCTTCAAGACAGTATACTTCATGCAGTTCATTGAGAACAAATCTGTGGACATCTTATTGCCACTTATAAGAAAGCATATATAACATCAAGGAATACTATTTAGAGTGATGAGTGGATTGCATGTGGAAAACCTAAGCAAAATGACACATCAATGCTTCTAGGAATTAACTATATGTAAGCATGGATATGTATAGGCACAGATATGGCTGTGTGGTTAAGAAGCTTGTTTTACAACCACATGGTTTCAGGCATCAACCACATTTGGATGGTGCTTTTTATGTGCCACCGGCACGGGGAGCCAGTCAGGTGGTTCTGGCAGCAACCCATGCATGACTGGTTCTTATTGCATGCAACCAGCACTGGTAATGGCCACAACTACAATTTCCATTTGATTTTGATTTACTTGACTCAATAGGTCTCCTCGAGCACGGAATGTCGCCTGACGATTCAAAAGTACTTTTAAATGGGCAGGTTATGCGACACTGGTGTAGGCTACAGCTGTGATCTCACTTTCCTTGCTGGGTCTTCTCAATCACAGCTTATTTCCAGAGGTCTCGGTCTTTCGTCATTGCCTCTGTGAGGCCCAACATTCGAAGGTCATGCTTCACCAACTCATCCCATGTCTTTCTGGGTCTCCCTCTTCCACAGGTTCCTTCCACTGTTAAGGAATGACACTTTTTCACACAGCTCTCCTCATCCATCCGTAGTACATGACCATACCAGCGCAATCGTCTCTCTTGCAGACCACATCTGATGCCTCTTATGTCCAACATTTCTCTCAGGGAGCTTACATTTTGTCTTGTATGCACACTGGCATTACACATCCAGCAGATCATACTAGCTTCATTTCTGAAAAAGTTGAGAGGTTGGTAACAGGAAGAATATCAGCCCCAATAACTTTTGCGTGACCCATCATTGTTTTAATGTCCACTTTTCCATGCATAAAATCATGATGACGTATAACTACCTTACACACATACACTCCTATATGCACACACACACACACCACACATCTTATGATACAAAGCATGAGAAAGAGCACTTGATAGCAGAGTTTATTTATTCATAAGAAGCTTATGATTCATCTTGTTGTTACTTTTGAGTTTCTTGCTATGTGTGATCATCACCTGAACAGTTGCACATAGGTAGAAACTCAGTAGTGGTGGAGTGAACCAGCAACTTCTTATCAAATAAATAAAAATTTTGAAAATAGAGAACTTGATTAAACAAATGAGAAACAAATTAATTTAAAATAAATGCAAATTTCAGTTAAGATAAGCCAGATAAAAAGCTTAATCTAAACAGCTAGTTCTAGTTATTGTTATGCAATCATATGCTCATATTCTCATAGTTTTAAGTTACTATGCAGTTTGTAGTTGGTTTCCTCTTCAAATAAAATATAGGAAGCAGAGAAAGAAAAAACCTTGCATAATATCATCATCATTTAGCATTTGTATAACAAACTGGTATGGATTAAAGTGTGTCTATCATAAATTTACTAAAATTTTTATGTACACTACATTAGACATCAGAAGCACTAATCTCAGATAGAAATGACTAACATCCAATGGAACCTAACCAATGTTTGCTATATGACTATCACACCATAGTACCTGGCTTTCCATTCTTCTCAAATAAGATAACATTGTAGAAACAATTTATAGTTCTTAATTTGAGAAAATAGTACTCTGCTCTGTTGCTCATTTCTGGTTTAAACTAGGTCTTACAATGCTTCATATTATTTGTGTTTACACCCTAGCAGTAGGGGGAACCTGTGGAAGAGGTAGACTCAGGAAGACCTGGGATGAGGTGGTGAAGCATGACCTTTGAACGTTGGGCCTCACCGAGGCGATGATAAATGACTGAGACCTTTGGAGATATGCTGTGCTTGAGAAGACTCAGCAAGCTAAGTGAGACTGTAACCGTGGCCTATGCCAGTGCAGCACAACCAGCCCATTTAAGAGTACCCTTCAATCATTGGGCAATAAACTGTGTTTGCAAAGACTTGTAAAGTCGTTGTCATAGCCAATGACAGTACCGCCTGATTGGCACTCGTGCTGGTGGCACATAAAAAGCACCATTTGAGCATGGTCGATGCCAGTGCCGCCTGACTGGTCCCATGCCGATAGCACATAAAAAGCACCATTCGAGCGTGGTCGTTGCCAGTACCACCTGACTGGCTCTTGTACCAATGGCACATAAAAAGCACCCACTACACTCTCAGAGTGGTTGGCGTTAGAAAGGGTATCCAGCTGTAGAAACATTGCCAGATCAGATTGGAACCTGGTGCAGCCTTCTGGCTTGCAAGCCCTCAGTCAAACCGTCCAACCCATGCCAGCATGGAAAGCAGACGTTAAACGATGATGATGACAACTTGTTATTGACTAGAATATGAGAAACAAACATCAAAATTAATATTGGAAGGAAAAGAAAAACTACAATTCACATTTTCTTGGCTGGTTAGCATGAACAGCTGTTCCAAGATTGGTAGGGTGACTCAACATGTTTAAATTTATAACTGATAGAGTCAATATTGAATTAAGTAACACATTGAAGAACTGAATTTAAACAAAGCCTGACAGCAAATGAGGTTTGAGTTTTGGAAAGAGGAACTCCTTTAACAGTTATATGAAATACTCAACAGCCAAATTAAACGGGGAGCCTCTATGTAGCAGCCCCACTCAAATTACACTACCATCTTTAAAAAAAAAAAAAAAAAGGAAGGAAGGAAGGTCATGCTAGACAATGTAGTTCAAGATTAATTATATAAAAAAAAAACAGCTACAATGTCTTTGATCATAATTCTGCTTGGTCAGAATTGACCTACAAGTAAACAATGAAAACAACTAAACTTCAATCTAAACTATAATTGGTGAACACATATCATGAACTATTGAAGCCTCAATTTTAATTTATCACATGAAATTAATATAAATGCATGCAAGTATAGCTGTGCAGTTAAAAAGTTATTTTCCACAACCATGTGATTCCAGGTTCAATTCCACTGTAGACACCTAAGGTAAATACCTTCTGCCAATAACTTCAGGTTGAGCAATCCCTCATAAGTGCACATTGGTAGACAGGAGCTATGAAAACAGTTGCTGCAGAAAAGCATCTGGGTGATGATGATCTCTATCCCAACCCTTCTCTCTCACACACATACACACAATCTTATTTGCAGCCCCTAAAAATCTGAAGTGAGGTGATGTCAAAATACATCAAATTATGACTTGTAAAGGATTTCCTAGAGAAGGAAAAAAATGGTCAATATGTTCAGATGTGGTTGACTGTAATTATGAACATCAATAAATTTAACATGACATATGGATTAAAACATGAGACAGCTAAAGAGTTATTAAAAAGTTGCATTCAAATACATGGCAGCCTCAAATATGGGGCAACAGCTATTCCGCTATTGAAAAGAAATGAAAGAAAACCAAATCACAAGGAAACACTATTTAAAATAATGAAATGGGAAAATATAAATATGATGTAAAACAACATGGAGTTTAAGATTTAGGAAATAATCTAAGGAAGTATTAAGTGGGACCCCAAAACAATGAGAGAACATTTAACATTTATTTTGTATGTGTACAGATGAAATTTTTTTGTAAATTGATAACTAAAGAAAATTAGGATCTGTCAAAATGTGAGACAGAGGAGAAGAAGAGTAAGAGAGGGTATATGGGGAGGGGAAGGAGTGTTTGATGGATCATTAAAAGAGGGGAAAAAAAGGGTGCAGAGGAGAAACAGATGAGAGAATGCATGTAAGGCGCAGTAGAGCACAAGACTGGATGCAAAGGTGCGTCAGAGGAGGGGGAGAGGAGAGGGTATCTGTAAAATGTACAGCAGGAATGAGAGGCGAATATGCAATAGATAGGAAGGGAAAACGGGAATAGGAGAGAGAGAGAGAATAGTGGAGGAAGGAAGAATTAGTACATAAAGGGGAGAGAAAGACAGATAGACAGATATGCACACAAGACAAAGCGGAAGGAAAAGAGAGCAATGGATAGAAGTGAAACAAAAATAAGCATTTTAAAATGTTGATAAGGAAGAAAAGTGTTTTCATATATATATATAAAATCTAACATAAATGCAATGAATAATAACAACAGCAGCAGCTAACACCCAGTTATTCAGGAATTAGGGTAAGGGTATCAGTTGTTACATTTTGTCTTAATTCCCATTGAGATGAAAATACCATATGCTTTTACATTTAACATTTGTTCTTGTCACTAAAACAACCAGCAGCAACAACACCACCACCATCACATAACACCATCACCATTATCATCAGTACTATAGCAAAGTACATTTATAATTTGCAAAGCGCAATTGGGTGAAAGGAAACGGAAGTTTCATGGTGACCTGTTAACTGTGTGGTACCAGGACAGCAGTAAAATCCCAGACAGGTGTGGCAACACACACCCTACCAGATTGCTAGTTCTGAACTCAGCATTATAAAATGTCATCAAATTCATTTTAGAATGACAGAAGTTTAGAGAAAGAGAGAATAATAAAAAATGAGAGGTTTTACAAGAGATATGGGTTTTCTTCATTGAATGAATAGAAGACTTTCCCAATGTTGGGATTCGCTCCAAATAAAAAAAAATCAAAGAAATTTACTGACTTAAAAACATTTCCCATTGAGTTTATAGCATGATAAATAAATTTCTTTTTAGCTATTTTAACATTCATTTCACCCCCATACAAGCATAGGTAGATGGTTAGTAGTTGTTATTTAGCCTCAGGTCATCTACAATCCAGCAAGCCTATTCTTAAAGTAGGATATGGTTTGAGAGATTTAACTTTATAGAGACTTTTATTGACTCATAGGTAGATTTTTATTATATTCTTTGAGTAAGTATTTTTTAATTTTTTATAGTAGATAACCTTATTACCATTAACCACAACTGCGATGTAGGAGTGGAACCTAAAGTTTGCACCAGACAAAAACCAATCCCGTGAAGTAGTAGAAGTTTTTATTTTGTCAGGTAAACTAGAGGAAAAAGTTATAACTCTTAATCAATGGTTCAGTACCTTTGTATCAGAGCCATCATATCATTGTAGTACTAATACCAAAATTCAAACACTGGAATCACTAGACTCCAAGAAATAAAATTTCACATATGTTTCATATTTTACTTTAGTTTTGTATTCACATGACACACAAGAAAGATCAAAAAGAGATATAAAGCTATCTTTTAAAACAATATATTGGTAAATATTTTCATCAATAACTTAAATAGTAATCTAAAGAAGGGAGTAGGAAAGAAAATAAAATGTAGTTTATGGTATAAAAATGTTTCTTTCAATGAAATTACAACAATTTTGAAAGATTTTGCTGCAAAATGTATGTTTGACATACACAATGCTAAGATTTAGTGACATTTCATCCTTACTTATACACATAATATTATATAGTTTAAAATACTCTGGGAAGATATTTACAAACATTTAAAGTGGATTTATTTATAATTCTAAGAGGAAGCTGCAACCTTAATTTCCTCATGAGAGTTACGGTAATTATCATCTTAAAGGAGACAGTGAACTAATAAATTGTTAATGCTATAGTAGCTCTCATGTAAAAGCAAAATTTCCCATGGAGCTGCAGGACTAGCTTTGTCCCTTCTACTTTATGTCACATAAAAACAAAAAATATAGCACCTGTGGGGGTATTATATATTCATTTATTCATAACATCAAGCATTTTTAATGGTTTATGTTGTATCTGATGTATTATTCCATAGGTAAATCCAAGAGGACCACACCTTAATTATGAATATTCTCTTGATCAAAACTCAGTGACATATATCCTTTATGAAATGGGGGCAGTCAGCACTATACAGAATAAATTCATAAAACATAAGAAAAATATAACCATGATAGTGGAATATTCCAAATAACAATGATCATACAATTAATTTTATCTACGAATTATATTTGTTAATGATTTCTTTTCCAACTTCAAAGGAATCAATCTGAGTTGTTGAATCCGATCTAGTTGTGTCTAAATATCCATAAGAATATATTTAAACCAAAAAGACAAACTTTTAAATTAAAATTAAAAGCAAATGTGTCTGCCTATACATACAAGTAAATTTGAGTCTTGAAAAGATATTAAAAGGAAGAATTAAAGAAACTAATTTAGCTCAGAATGAATGAATGTATGTGTCTGTCTGCCTGTCTGATGAATTGGGAGGAAAGAGAAAGGTGGGGTAGCAAGATAGTATTGCACTCTGGCAACCTTAACTTACACTCCCTGATTCTCCAGTCACCACGCTGTCTTGGACATGTTAACTTGAGGAAATGTCCTGGCCCCTCATTTTTAATTTATCTCTCCTTCATGCACCACTCTATATAATATAGTGTATTATATTATAGATAATATATAATATAGGGTAGTACAGCATTTTTGCCTTTTCAAAACCCCTACATCCTATCATTCTTACTTACCCTCCAATTGCCCACTTCCCTAACACTGTCTCTGTTAGTCTCTCCCCCACCATCCTTTCTTGACAATAAACCTGTGTAACAGTCCAACCCATTCTGGTATGGCAACTACACTGACCCAATCCATCACTGAACCCACTTACTTAACACACCCCATCACCATATTCACCTTGTCCTCCACTCGCCTTCACATGACTCTTCCCCTTCCCTTCTCTCCATTACTCCCACCCCAACACTTATCCCTTTGTTATTCTCTCCATTACTATTCTCTCACAATAAATCTGCCCCATCCATCATAAAAACACACTTTTGCTTTGTGTACGGTAGCTCCAACAGTGCTGGTACCACAAAGGATATCTAGTACATTCTATAAGTGGTTGGTATTCAACACAGAGCTTGAGCCATACTGCTGGCAAGGCAACCTATAAAGTGTTGGTGCTATGAAACATGAACCTAGTACATCTTATAAAGTGGAAAGTGTTCAGAAGGGCATCTAGCTGCAGAAGCCATACTAAAAATGATACAAGGAGCAACACATCCTCCAATTTGTTGAGTCATACCTGCATGAAAAATAGCTGTAAAATAATGATGCTCTTATATATATTCATTTATTCATTTACTTGTTTCAGTCATTTGGCTGCAGCCATGCTGAAGCACCCGCCTTTAGTCAAACAAATCAACCCAGGACTTATTCTTTGTAAGCCAATTATTTATTCTATCAGTCTCTTTTTACTGAACCGTGAAGTTAGGATGTAAACACACCAACATCGGTTCTCAAGCGATGGTGGGGGGCAAGCACAAACACAAATACATACATATATACATGACAAGCTTCTTTCAGTTTCCGTCTACCAAATCCACTCACAAGCCTTTGGTCAGCTTGAGGCAATTGTATAAGACACTTGTCCAAGGTGTCACGCAGTAGAACTGAAGCCGGAGCCATGTGGTTGCGAAGCAAGCTTCTCAGCACACAGCCACGCTGTGCCTATATATGTATGTATTTAAAGAAAAATAATAATAATTGTGATAAGCTGACGGATCCACCATTCTAGGAAACAACAAAATGACTTAATTGATTTAGCATAGGGTGAGTGAATTAAGGTCAATGTCTTTTTGTGAGTGATGTAAGGTGGAATTCAGTCCTAAAAGGATGTGATAGTAAGTCTAGGATCCAGTTTTGACTAATTTTCATGATAAAACAAACCTAGGTTTTCATGCTTCATACAGGAAATATGTTTCACTTCATGAAACAAGCCGTTATTGTACATATTA
Source organism: Octopus bimaculoides (assembly GCF_046866305.1). Classification (NCBI taxonomy): domain Eukaryota; kingdom Metazoa; phylum Mollusca; class Cephalopoda; order Octopoda; family Octopodidae; genus Octopus; species Octopus bimaculoides. The sequence continues at coordinate 72,125,848 of NC_142928.1, read as the reverse complement.
AAAAAAAAAAAAATGGAAAGGTTTATAATGCTTGACTGCAGTGAAAAAAAAAAAAAAAAAAATCCAAAATGGCCTTATAACATTGATTTAAAAATATATTCAGCTAGATTTGCACTTAAACAAAATTTTCCACACTTGGTTTATATTACTAAACTGAAGCCCAGTTATTTTACATTTTTAGTAACTTTATCATCTGAGAGCAGTAAAGATAAAGTTAAAAATTTAGTTATTCATTTCGCTAACAGTTCCAGAAGTGTTGGAAACACGAAATTTAAGAATTAATTAAATAGATAAACTGATTAAGATTTTAGGTATCAGATATTACAAATATTACTTGAAAGACTTACCCTATAATTATTAATTTCAACTGATAAAATACTACTATTACTATTAATTTAATTTTTAATTGGCCCTTATCGAACTTGATAAGGGCCATGCATCAAACTCCACCCTTCAATCACTTTGTAACTTCTGCAGATTAAGAAAAAAAAAAGTGTTCATATTCTCAGTTTTATTCACCCAGACAGGAGGATTATTACCTTGCTTGGAAACAAGTGTTGGCACCAGGAAGGACATCCAATTAGAGAAAATTTGCCCTAATTAATTTTCTCTGATGCATGCAAACATGGAAAAGTAGACATTACAATGATAATGATGTTATAATGTTGAAATGATGATCACACACACACAGATAGACCTGTCTATTTTCAGCATTTTTTCCCCACCACTTCAGAGATCAGGCATTCAGTTTCCCAGTCACAAAGAGGAAAATATTTGGTAAAATTAGTGTTTAGTATCATTTGGAGAACAAACTATATTGTATACTAACAGCAGGGGAAAATATATACTAACAATGGAGAGAAACTAGTATGAAAACAGTATATCATTAGTATGATTAAAAGAAGTCCTTGTGAATCAAAACATAAAAATGTGGATTATGATGAAGTTATTTTAAACAAACTTCAGTATTACTAATTAAGATAGAACAAAGCAAGAAGGAATAAGTAAGAACAGAGATTTCCTAACAGTGTATATCTAAAAGTAATGTCGGTCTAAGAACATTTACTGTCACTCAAAGTGAATATTTCAATAGATGTTTAGATGCATTTCACTCTGAAATTTGGGATACTCTGCTGATGAGAAAGAGTGGTTATGGTATAATTCTGGTCAATGAATGAATGAAGAGTAAAAAGTATTTAAATGCTGGACGTCCATAAATTCATATCAAGTGTATTTGTAAGTTATTAATCAACTCATTTCTTCTCTTGCAGCACTGTCCTATGATCAACAGGAATGAAGTAGCAATTGGAAAATCTTTTGTGTTCTATGTTTTGCATAAATTGTTAAATGCTCTTTGTATTAATTAATCAGTAGAAACTTCATATAAATAAAAAGATTAAACTAGGTGATGAAATAAACTAAGCTGTTCATGTTATTTCATTCAGCAAAGAACAAGACGCAAAGTCAATCTTTTCTTGTTATAAAAAAAAAAAAAAAAAGCTTTCAAAGCACTTCAGTAAATGTGCAGTTCATTTAAAGTATTGAGAATAACTGAGCAAACCAGCAATCTTAAGACAATGTAGGTGAGAAGAGCTTACGACTTAGACAAATAAAAGTTGTAATTTGAAGCTCTAAGATTTGAGTAGTTGTTGAATAAAGTAACTAAGATGCAGAGTGAATTGACAAAGTTGAATTATCAAAGACGTTTAAACAGAAATATGTTACAACGGCAATACCAACAGAGTACAAATCTCAAGCAGCAGTTGACATTTTACATTTCAACAGACACACATACATATTTATGTTGAACAATAAAACTGAGGGAGCAAGACAAAAAAAAAAAAAAAAAAAAAAAAAAAAAAGGGGAAAATTTGAATTAGAAACAGTGAACATTGTTTTAGTTTTCTCTTTGTAAAATTGTTTTGAACATCTGAGATTAATTATGAAAATATATACTCAGTAGTGCCGAGTGATTGAGGAAGGGAAAGAAAAAAGTTCCAGAACAATATTATAATAGCGTCATTTACTTGAATGTGTTAACAGCTGCAATATTAACAGATCTACTCTAACCTTTCAATCAAAACCAGTTAAATACAGTTTATATATTATGTATATTTGACAACTTATCAGTAACTGACACAGAGGACAGGAACAGAATTTAGAAACTAAAGTAAAATTAAGAATTTTTTTTTATGTATGCAAAGACCATTATATATATATATATATATATATATATATATATAAACAACTTTATGGGTGTATATTTTTAACTTTTCTGTAGACTGTAAATGAAATGGAAAAATGTCAAAACTAGTTATAAAAACACAGGCATATATCCATCTGCAAATAGACTGAACCAAATCATAATCTAGAAAGTAATAATGGTAAAATCTGAAACCAAATCTAGAAAAAAAGATCTCCACAATGAAACACTGTTTTGTATATTTAGGTTGACAGAAAAACAGAAGGAAAAAATAATGGGAGTAAGGAGGGAGAGTTGGTTGAAAACCAGTTTATTATTGGGTGGGGGTAACAATAGCAATGCCAGAATAACCTTTTTTTTTTCTATAAGGCAGGGTGCTAGGTATTTTCAGACAGTTTAGTTAGAGAAAACTGCTGTTTGTCCTAGTCTGAGTTGTAGTAGGGACATATAACTGTCATCAACAGGTGACGGGTAACTTAATGGTAGATTCAGGTCAGCAGACACACTCTTGAGTTCTTAGAGTTTATGCCAATGTCTATGTTCTCTGCAGGTAAAATAAAACATTTTTACCCTGCAACTAATTAAACAATAAAAGTAGTGAAATAATGATATTAAAAAAAAAGCAACTATTTATAACTCATTAACCCTTTAGAAGTCACATTATTCTGTTGAAAGTAATATTCATTCGCTTTGTTTTGAATAAATCATGCATTATCTTATAGCCATGAGATTTTGGTGAGAACTATTTATTTTTAGGATGACACTGTAGAGCTTATCTGGCAGGCGAGAACTGGACAATTTGAACATAAAACAAGCCAAAAATCTTTGGCTGGATATGGCCAGTTTAAATGTCAAAGAGTTAGATAAGCAAATGTTTACAAATTTTGGGTCAATAACCAATATGCCACAGGTGACAAATCAATGGTATGAAAATTTTTTTTAATTATCAAAATCTGAAATGTTAAAGGTTTCAACAACTAGCTATCTACAAGTAGTGTTAAAATGTCAAAGGTACCAAGTACTCACATCTGTATTGTCTAATTATTAACAACTACTGAAGTTTTGTGGTGCCAAAATTACACCTACACCAAGTTCTTTGTTAGGCCAAAGTCAGCTCTGACGAACCACACTTCAATAATCAAAAGTATTCTAGCTGTGACCATCTCATCTTACTTTTTTTCATGTTTTTAAGATTCAATGTTTAAAACACCCTTTTTAAGATTTGAGTGTGATACGAGGACATTTCGCAAAGGTTGAACAACTAATTTGAAGTATTTCTTGTTGACGTTACATTTACTGTTAAGTACATAGTGGAATCTTAACACTCACCGAAATGTAACGAGCTTGCACTCACATGCAATGCCAAACACAAATGCATGCATATCCAGTCCACACAAACAGATATATTTATGTGTGTCCAAAACATTAAATTTGACAGTTAAAAAAATACAGTTTAGTCAAATATTGTTTTAATATTTTACTGAGCATGGGTTTGTAAGTTAATTATAAACAAACAAACAAAGTACAATGTTTACATTATTTTCAAAGTTTACTTTTAGACATAAATTTTAATTCCACTATGTTTGTAATATAATACTGTTTTTGTAACAACTTAATTATAACGTTTTAGTTTAAATTGAAAACACTAGGTTTTGTTGATATAAATTCTAGTTGGCTAAGGTCTGTGGTTGAAAACAATACTAAGAATTATAGCCAGCCAGTAATTTCTTTGATGTAATCAATTAGTACCCAGTTGTCAGTCCTCTGGTAAGGAAACCAACTATTATTATTCAGGAAGTTTGCTCAACCTAATGTTCAACTTTCTATTGAGCAATAGTTAATTACTATATATTGTCTTGATTGGCCAAAAGAAACCTTCACTTTGGCTCTTTGCTAATTGAGTCATTAAGTCAAGTCCTCACACCTAATCATTTCTTTTTAAAGGTGTTATAAAGTGCAGTATCTAGTAAATAACATTCAATGTGTAATGTACATGTTTTGTCTGCCTCACAATCTCTGAATAGTTTCCAATTTTATCTTGTTTACCTCAGTTTTGCTCTCTCTTCTCCCTGTATTTTTGTTTCATTTATATACAATTACTTAAAAATTAATGCTAAGAAGGTGAAGGGAAATTTCAAATGTTTGGAAACGCCAAATATTAAATGTGTTGAATGTCAAATTGAGTTTATGGAGTAATTACATTGTTCATTCATTATATTTCAATTATAAGAAGCTAACATAATTCCTTTAAGTGGGAGCAATGCAATGGAAGCAATGCAACTATGATTTCTTGATTATTTGTGATGGCTTAAATATGACAGAAAATTGGAAGCTATAGAATGATTGTCTCTGATGAGAACTTTATCATCTGTAATACACTGCCTTCTAATAATGATTTCAAAGCATTCAATGGTGCCTTAAATGTTTAATCTACTCAGTACTTTCTGGATCGTTGTTGAGTAATGGGGTAGTTTCATCAATAACTGACACTGGACTATCATTCGCACGCTTGTTGAGTCTGACTTCTTAGCATGTCGCTGCAATATTGAGACAATACAACTATCAGAAAACTTTTTTACTTGGGGGAAAAAAGTTCTTCAACAAGTTGATATCACAACAGTTGCCAATGGAATCTTCTAGTCAAAAATTAGTTTTATCTATTTCTTGCAATGGTCAGGCTTTCAGATTGAACTATATCTTTACTTGAGGAAGTGTCAAATTAGTGCAAGTATATTGAAAAGTATCATCTCATAGCCTAGCGAGGAAAGCTGAGCGAAGAATTTAAGTAGCGATCATGATGCACACCATGAAGAAATGATCAAGCTCAATAATCTATTAAGCAACAACTACCCTAAAAACATACTATTCACTCCAATTATGAAGAAAAATGGGGATGAAACCAATAAACTGTCCACAGTCTGTCTACCCTATGTGAAAGGCCTCTCCATGAAGATATAAAAGATATGCGGCCCATATGACATCAGGACAGTATTCAAGATTAATACACTTCACAAATATCTCCTTTGAGTAAAACCACCAAGAGAAGAGAATATGACCAAAGACTGCATGTACTCCATCCCATGCAGCTGTGGTAGGTTATACAAAGGTGAAACATGCTGCGCCCTCAAAATACCTTAGGAATGAGAACTCAGGTTCGAAATTTCCCCAAGACACCTGACGAAGGCTAGAGGGTATATCAGCTGAAACGTTGTGTTAGCAACAAACAAGATGAGAACAAATATCTGTACACATACACCACATTCTATGATTTTAGTTGCTTTCTCACTGCTTATGTCGTAGGAGCCAACATCTTCTGCAAGCAACCTACTGCTCTTGCAGACTCAAAACACTGACTTTTGCATCCTGTGATTTCCAGTTCCCTGGACAGTTGTTATCATGTTTGCATGTCAGACGTTCTGTGAGTCAGAACTTTGCTCCTGTTTTTGCATTTTCATGTATGTTTTGTGTTGTCAAACCCCCTGGCATATTCTGCAGCCCTGCACACTACTTCAGCTTTGCACCAACTGTCATGTCCAGCACATCCTGTACACTACCTCAACTTTGCACCAGCTGGCACATCCTGCACACTACCTCAGCCTTGTATCACATTTATCCATACAGATTCTGCACATTCCCTTGCATGTCTTATTTTGAGCTTCTACATGGACTGAATTTATATTGTACATTGCTTTTTTGTTTTCTTGTCGCATTTTCAATTGCTTTTTGTACATTTTCTATTTTTCTCATGTTTAATGCTGTGATCTACTATTCCACACCTCTTTTTGCACACTTGGTCTGTGATGCACAGCTTTTAGCTCGAGGTGATGCCAGTTTTAACTTTCTGCCACTCAGAGACCATTCTCTCTGCTCAACAAGTTGGGACAGATATTTTTCTTTCCAGTGATGACAGAAAGAAAATCTTTACATTTTTTTCCTTTCCTCCACCTTTTGTGCCATTGCCTTGCCCTGCTCTGCTACAAATTCTATAGAAAGTTACCAACAATGGTCTCAGAGGGGAATGATGTAGCATAGCGAGAATAGCTGAATATTATGTCCCTTTGTTGGCAAATGCCAACAAGTAGCGAAGATAGCTGAGTTACATCCCTTTGATGGTAAAACGCCATCAGGTGGCGTGGCAGCTGACACCTATATATTCCAGTGTTTTGGGCTCTCTCTCTCTCTCACTATTGCCACACCAAGGAGCACGAATACCTCTCTTCTGCCCAAGGCCACAGACCACATGCGGTTACTGTCATTCTAATGATATTTGCCTAGCTAACTTCTTATTACTGTCGTTATAATGATGCCTACCTAATAGATTTCAGAGCACAGTCATTCTCTTGCTTTATCATGGTGACATGTTCAACGACTAACTTTATCATCACACAGCCTACAAGACAAATGTTGTGTTACCAACATCGCTGACACCTACTATGAATTTGTTACAGTAATTTCAAGCCATGAACTGAATATGTTCTCTGACTAAACTTCACACACAACACTGCACATGCGTTTGTTACCTTCACAATTTTGTCTCATGACTAGTTAGCTCTGACTTGTTATTCAAAACGATCCCAGACATGTGGTTATTTGATTTCTTACATTATTTAAAAGCTGTGTTTGTACCATCTATTCTAAATAAATTTATTTATTACGGTAAACAGTTTTCATCTTGTACACACTCAACATGCTAAAAGTTTATCAAGATCAACCTTTGGCTTGTATTTGTTTGAATCAAATAAGCAAAACTTATCCAGACTCAGGTAGCCCTCATGCAAAGATTGTCTCATTGACAAGCTAGATTTGAACATTAAATCCTTTTTCTTGAGGTGTCAAGTTAGTTGCAGTGTAAAGAGATACTTAACTGCATGGATCAACTCCCTAAAACATCACAGCATTGTTTTTTTTTTCTTCAGGCAGCTTTCTTGAATGAAGAGCAACTGTTATAGTTTTCTATAGTGCTAGTTCTATTTAGACAGTCTACTTGACTGTTTTTATTCTTTTAATGGTTTCTGTAATTGGACTGTGGCCATACCAAGGCACTGCTAGCAAGAGTTTTAACTGACTGTGTTGACTCAAGTACTCATTTCAGTCCGGACTTAGTTTGTCAGTCACTACTTATCAAATGGCTGTTATTTTGTATGCAAAAGATACAAAATTTGCACTGTTTTATATGGTATATAAAAACAAAAATGCACATGCACACACTCGTTGAGCATATATACAATTTACATTTACCAAATTCTACATACACACACCATTAGTCAAGCCAAGGCAACAGTAGAAAACACTCACCCAAGGTACTATGCAGTGTGACTTGAACCTGAAACTATGCAGTTGCAAAACAAACTTCTTAATCACACAGCTACGGCTGCACTGAAGTGTGTGAAATAATCTAAATGATAATAATAATGATGATGATAATATCTTCTTCTATAGGCACAAGGCTTGGAATTTAGTGGGGGAAGGGACTGGTTGATTACAACTCCAGTACATAACTGGTACCTATTTCAGTGAACGTGAAAGTTGACATCAATGGCATTTGAACTCAGAATGTTAAGTCAGAAAAAATGCTTGGTATGGTATGCTAACGATTCTGCCAGCTTGCCTCCTAAATAATAATAATAATAATAATAATAACAACAACAATAAAGGCAAAATGACTTGTATATTAATTTCTAAACGTTCTAATTCTCTCATTCTTTCACTAAAAACCTTACTTTAAGAAGCTCCTTTTAGTTAGTTGAATGTCTTTTCTTTTGGGGAAGATCTTATTCTTTTATTCTTGAGATGTAAAATAGAAAGAAATAAAAAAAAATCTGTTTCCTCAACGTTGCCTAGCTCCCTTTTCCCAACCCTCCAAATATTGCTGTCATTCTGATAAAAAGAGAATTTACCAGTTATACTTTTATGAGGAGGAATAAAAACAAAAATCAAAGAAACATTGAAGCTTGTTGCTTTCTCTACTTCTTGTCATCAATCACTTAATAAAGAAGCCAGGTTAGTCATATTAAGGGCTTCTATAAATATGCAACACTTGTCACTAGCTTTATTCTAACATCAACCTCTTTTCATATACCTTAATTTTTTTTCTTTTTTTTTTGAAAGTATATTTCTCTGGTGGTAAACATTGAACAAGGTTAATAAAATTGCTTCTTTCTTTTCGCTTGTTCCTTAGTTTTTTTTTTTTTAATTATTTCAACTGTCTTATCATTCCTTCATATTTTCCATTTCATCGACAAATGTTGAGTCACACACTCAATTTTGCTAATTTAGTCACAGGAAGGAAAGGGGAAGAAAAGAGGTGAAAAGTGATGAGACTGAGGGAGAGCAAAAAAAGAGAAAAGGAAGAGGTAAGGGTGGAAGGCAAACAAAAAAAAAAAACAAAAAAAGCCAGAGGTGAATGGGAGGGAGGGAGGGAGAGTGTTAAAAGTAGATGAAATCTTTGAAAACATATGAAGTAATTTGGTTGTCTTTGAGTTTGTTCTTTCCTACAAGTGCCTAACTTGAGTACCCTTAAATTTCAACATCAGATATATATTTGTCACTTCCATCAAACGCTTCATTGTTATACTTCTTTTTATCTCAGAGAATCTTCAAAATGACACACTGAAATCCCACCTTAACTTCATGTACTTTACTCACTCATATTCCATATTCTATATCACTGTTTCTTGACCTTTGCTGTCCTATGCCCTACTTTGATCTTTCAAAGAAAAACAAAAAGTGCCCCACCATGAATGAGTCGAGTATATAGCATATATCTTTATCTTTTACTTGCTTCAGTCACTGGACAGCAACCATGCTGGAGCACTACCTTGAAGAATTTTAGTTAATGAATTGACACCAGTACCTATATATTTTTTAAGCCTTTTACTTATTCTACTTGTCTCTTTTGTTGAGCTGCTAAGTTACAGGGATGTAAACACACCAACACTGGTTGTCAAGTGATGGTGAGAGATAAATACAGGCACAGAGACACTCACACAGATACATACATATATTTAGAGAAAGATAGTGTTGCTGGTTCTTGGGGTTACCCAGGGTTTCGTATTCATAAAACGCTTAGCTTTACACACACCTCATCAAACCCTAATGGCTGGTGGGCCTGATGAGAAGTATGTAAAATTAAGTGCTTTATGGATGCGAAATCCTGGCTAACCCTATGAACTGGCCATAGCTACCTTTAAATACTCTACTGCTCTATAACTTACAGTGTGCTTCTCTTTCAGATTTATAATTTACTGACAAAATATGTAAGTGCCAACACAAAGTTCTCAGACCTTTTATCACTCTGTAACTTCTGCTAAATATTAATAAAAATATACATATATCCATATTTTGAGTTCTATTTTTCCTGTCTGCATCAACATAATTGTGAGTACACACACACACACACACACACACACACACACACACAATGGGTTTCTTTCTGTGTACGGGTTTCTGCGTACCAAATCTATTCACGACTTTGGTCGGTTCAAGGCTATAGCAGAAGACTCTTGCTCAAGGTGCCCCACAGTGGAACTGAACCAAGAACTATGTGGTTGGGAAGCAAACTTCTCACCACACAACCATGTCTACACACACACACACACACACACACACACACACATCTAAAAGTTGTAATTAAAACTTGTTACAGGTTTTATTCATTTGCCATCCTATCCACCATTCATTTGTTTCCTGTGTCTGGTTGTCTGTCTGTCTCCCCCTTTTAAATATTGTAAATTTTGATGATTTCCATTAACAATAACATAAAATAAAATAAATTTAAACATGTGATACAACTTTTCTGAATGAATGAATCACCTGTATAAAACCATGTACTTCCAATACTGAATATCAATTCTGATTACATTAACACTATTTTTTTTTATCTAAACAATCAGCCTCTTATACCAATTATGCATGTGTGCATATGTATTGGATGTCACTGTGTTCCCTTAAGCTACCTACAGATGTTTCTTTTATAAATGAGATATAAAGATGATGACTTGGAAAAGCTAATGAAGTGTATCTAGTAGCACCAGCAACTGTATTCCAAATAAAATTGCTATTTATTTTGTATTATTATAATCTTTGAAATATTGGTGCCCTATTAACATTCTTCATGCTTTATGAAGATTTTTCAAGTTAAGTATTCTTTCATTTCAATATACTTGCTGTATTATAAATATTGATAAATGTTGTATGACTAATTGAAAGAAGGAAAGGATTAAATTATATTAACAAAGCCTTAATGTATATAGCTGGTTCGAGTTAGCCAGTATAAAAAAAAATACAAAGTGTCCATAAATTATCTTTACAATTTGAAAAATTCAGATAAAAATGATAAATAAGGATAACTCAGTAGAGCTTATTGAAAACAGGCAAACAAAGTTTTATTAGAAACATCTGAACACTTTCATGTGTTTTGATGTTTCTAATAAAAATTCATCAATGGATCCCAATTTTAACAGATACAATAAATTGTGGTAGTTGTAGAAGTAATTTATGAACAGCCTGTATAGCTAAGAAAATAGTACAGTAAAGCCAGCTGTCTCTTGCAAATGAGTGTAACTCGGTAACATGTACCATGCTTTTGTTGTTTTAGGTTTCTAAGTAGTTGTGAGCACATACGGTCACCTTTTCAATGCCAACTCACTTTTAACCTCACAGAACATCTAGGATGTAGACTGGCTGAAGGATAAGTAATAACATGACGTGTTACATGCAGGACATCAGGTGAAAAGTTAAACCCAACAAAATGACCACAGAAAAATGTATATGTTCTTAACAGTTGACAATGTTAGTTGACAGACTTTTAGTAAAGAGATGGATTGAATCAATATAGCAAAGGTGAATAAAGGAATCTAATGGCTATGAGATGATAAAGAACTACTGATGACAGGGTTATAAATTTAAATCTGAACTTTTAACCATTGTTGCACTCCTTAGCAAAGTACATAACTTTGTTTCTTAGTTTGCATCCAATTAGCATAAACTGTTACCATTCATCTATTATTTCTTTTGAAAAATAAGATAATTGGAAGAGATGGAAACCAGTCTGGGTCTTCCCAGAATATCTGTAGATCAGTAAATGTGAGAAAAAATATTGGCAGAGTGGGAATTCCAGAAGTATAGTCTTGGGAAAGAAGGGCTGTATTGAAATATTTAGTGCAGGGTTCTGAGAAATAGTTCTTCACATGTACAACACAAGTATTAGGTAAATGAGAAGGGCTTTACAAGACATAGAAATGAGTGTCCTTGATAACTGAGCAATTATTTTTATAGGACAGATAATGGCATGCATGAAGGCAATGGATACAGTAATAAGAACAAAGAGAATAAATAGCTCCAGCTAGTCCCTTATGCAAATTACTTCATATCAAATGTTATACACACTCATTAGAAAACTAGTTTATAAATGGGTTAATTATCAATCAAGAGGCAAATCAATTTCGCTGTGAACCAGATATATAAATGATTTATATATAATCCTTGGATGGCATAAATGCTTAGACATATCAAATAGGGACAAAACAGGCTTAGATGGCATGAAAAGAAAGGAAGTTATAACAAACAGTATCTTTAAAACTGGAGAAAAAATTAACAAGAAGCTCAATTAGCCAGCAAAGACACAAAGAACAGGAGTTTTACAAATATATTCTATGACAGGTTTTGAAATGCAGGACAATGTGTCAGTTAAACCAGGTAAGCATTAAAATATATGTTGGCAACTATTTATGGTGTATTAGTTTTCGGTGACATTAAAAAGACAGCAGTGCAGAAGGGTCACTATGACAAACTGTTTAATAAATATTATAATATTGATATAGACAGTCACTCAGTAGTGCTTAAATGGAGGAGAGAAGAAATTAAGTTTCCTGAAGAATGTTTGTTGAGTATGAAGATGAGTGAAGGAATTTTCAGCTAATCATGCATTATCTTGTAGCTTTGAGATTTTGGTGATGTGATTGTATATTTCTAGAATGACATTGTAGGGTAGGTGTGAGGAGTGAGATTGGGTCAGTTTGAACGTAGAATAGGTTGACTATGACTAGTTTAAATACTAAAGGGTTAAACTAAAGTTTGATGTAATAAAGGCAATAGAAAAGAGACAGACAAGCTAGTACATGATGGAGACGATTAAAAGGTATAGTCTGGATTTATTTTAGGATATGAAGCCATAGAAATTGTGTCTTCCGAGAAAGATGAAAGAATACTTGAAACAACAAAAAATTCTAATTTGCATTATGACCAAAAGAAGAATTCTAACAAAGGCCCATGTTCTAATGTCCAATAAGCAATGGGTTAGGTATTTTCATATTGTATAAAACATGAAAAGAAATCCAGATAAAGTTCTCTATTAAAGCACTTCAGATTCTATTAGAGATTGATCCACTTTTTAACATACAAAAAGAGTCTAGGGCTAAATTTATGAAAGTTTCGTATATATAGATGGCTGAATTCTTATCAATCCAGAAGAGAAAAAGAAAATGAAATCTTGAAGAGAAGAAAGAAGCGTGATGACAGACATAATAAAAACTGAAATATTAGTTAATAGCAAGCTAATTTAGATATACCCCTGTATATCACAAGTACTCATTGCTATTTATCCTAAAAAGATGAGAAACTTAAATTTGCTAGGCTTTACATATATGTGAGTGAGACGGCAAATCTGGAGGATGTCTTTTTTTTTTTTAACACCACAAGTTAATGGAGTATTCAGTTGCATTTATTTGGGGTCAGGTCTTTGAGGTCTTGAAAACTGTCATAAGTGCTGCCCTTTCTCCTTGACAACACCATAAAAAATTCAAAACTTCATCATTTCTAACATCATCATCATCATCGTTTAATGTCCGCTTTCTATGCTGGCATGGGTTGGACGATTTGACTGAGGACGGGTGAACCAGATGGCTGTACCAGGCTTCAATTTGATCTGGTAGAGTTTCTACAGCTGGATGCCCTTCCTAACGACAACCACTCCGAGAGTGTAGTGGGTGCTTTTACGTGCCACCAGCACGAGGGCCAGTCAGGCGGTACTGCCAACGGCCACACTCAAATGGTGCTTTTTTTTACATGTCACCTGCACAGGAGCCAGTCCAGCGGCACTGGCAACGACCTTGCTTGAATATTTTTCATATGCCACTGGCACAAGTGTCAGTAAGGCGACGCTGGTAATGATCATGCTCGAATGGTGCTTTTTACGTGCCACCGGCACTGAAGCCAGTCAGCTGCTCTGGCAACGATCTTGCTCAGATGGTGCTCTTAGCGCTCCACTAACACAGATGCCAGTCATCAAATTTGATTTCGATTTCACTTGCCTCGACAGGTTTTCGCAAGCAGAGTTTAGTGTCCAATGAAGGAAAGGTACACAAAAGTGGGCTGGTTACACACCTGGTCTCACTTGGCTTGCCGGGCCTTCAAGTACAGCATATTTCCAAAGGTCTTGGTCACTAGTCATTGCCTTGTTGAGGCCTAATGTTCGTAGGTCGTGCTTCACCACCACATCCCAGGTCTTCCTGGGTCTACCTCTTCCACATGTTCCCTCAACCGCTAGGGTGTGGCACTTTTGCACACAGCTATCCTCATCCACTCTCACCACATGACCATACCAGCGCAGTCGTCTCTCTTGCACACCACATCTGATCCTTCTTAGGTCCAACTTTTTTCTCAAGGCAGTTACGCTCTGTCAGGTGTGCACACTGACATTACACATCCAGCAGAGCATACTGGCTTCTTTCCTTGCAAGCTTACGCATGTCCTCGGCAGTCATGGCCCAAGAAACTCTTTCTGAGATACAAAGGGTGTCATTAAATACTTAATTCATCAATATAGTTATTTTATTGATTCTAGGTATATTACAGGACAAATCCCAAAAGGAAATGTGCAGAACTGAGATGTAATATAGTTTCTTGGTCAAGAAGTATTAAATACATTACTGTTTCTTTTTCATTTTGGGAGAAAGCCCAGTAAATGAATATTTGGATTATTGACTTTTATTATTAGAAATCACTGTAGCAGAGAATCATAAATCAATAGCTAGGTAATATCACAATTCAATAAATGTTATCAGTTGATATATGGACTTTGGGAAAATTTGCAAAAGAAGCAAGATAAATTCACTTATGAATTACACCAACTTAATATTCAAATTAAGAAGGAAAAGATTAAACTTAGTTACCTGGCAATGGGTCTGTTAGTATAAGTCAGAAGTAAGGAATTCTGACCAATGTCTTTAAATGGAGTTGATGACTAATGGATATGTTGGAAGAAATATAAATGATCTTAATGAAATTGGAATTGTTATGGCACCAGATTTGTGGTAGGCTATAAAGAATTCAAAAGCTGATAAAATTCTAAATTTGTAAGAGTAAAGTGCACATATTCCTTATTAGTTTATTTTCCCTCTTTCAAAAATAAGAAACTGAAAAAGCAATCAGTAATGTAAATTATTTTACTCTCAGAATCTTACCATTGCCATTTAACTTTGATAAATAATCTAGTTACAGTCTGACTTGATATAGTGTTCAACTTAATTGGAAATATCCAGAACCTTTGCCATTTGTTTTCCAGTTTGTTTGATAGGATTTTTAATTAGCACAATGCCAAGGCACCAGAATATAACAATAATAAATGAAAATTAGATTAATGTCCAAGCTAGTTATTATACTAGTTTCTTCAGTTCCAAGTTTCTTTTAGAGTAACCAGTAATATTACTGATTAAATTAGGGTGGCGAGCTGGCAGAATTGTTAGCATGCCAAGCAAAGTTTAGCATCTTGTTCATCTTTATGTTCTGATTTCAAATTCCACTGAGGTCAACTTTGCCTTTCATCCTTACAGTTTCAATAAAATAAGTACTAGTTGAGCACTGGGAGTCAATAAAATCAACTTAGCTCCTTCCACAAAATTTTTGGCTTTGTGCTAAAATTTGAAGCCAATATTACTAATCAGATTAATAACTGTATGTTACTGATAAAATAAGTACAGATATTAACTTTTGACTGTACGTATCCCAGTTTTAGAATAGCTATACTTTATCTCTATATGTTACTAGAGGTGAATAAAAGGGATAGCAACAGAAAGGGTATCTGGTCATAAAACACTGCTTCAAAAAGGGAGCTATGATGTAATTATTGTTATGGTGTCTGCAAGGCTAGTAGTACCCACTTTAGTAGAGAAAATGTTACTGTTGTTGTGGTACTGGGTGAATGAAAACTTGACCCTGGTAAGATTTGATCACAAAACTTAATGCGAAAAAAAAAAATCAATCACAAAAACTAATTACTATAATCTAGTAAACTGTTATTGAAGCCGCCGTCACATACCTCAAATTGAATTATTTTGAAATTATTATTTTCATATTATAGTAAAGACAATGACTTGTAACAGGAAATATTTAGTATATTATGTAACCTGATAAGATTTTGATTAAATATGAAAAGTTAGGACACAATTTCTATCATGAAATCACTCACCCTCCTATAAATAGGAAGTGCTGTCATAACACTGAATTAAATTGTTGCTTATCAGATGAGCAATGCTGTTTCCACTTAAAAGTTAAACTGGTAAACACAACTAACTGCTTTTAATTGTTGATATGTTCTCCACTTATTGATGCTATTTCGTTCTTAAAACTACTCAAGATACACAGTTGTAATAAACCACTGTATACCTTTATCTTACACATTCACTTCAAGACAAAACATACAGTTTATGGGAGCAGTTTTAGTTAGTAAAAAAAAAAAAAAAAAAAAAAAAAAAAAAAAAAGGAAAAAAGCTAGGTAGAATATCCAGCCAAAATAGTCTATTTTATGTTCAAACCAACCAGATCTAGCCTCGGACACCTACCCTACAATATAATTTAAAAAATTAACAATCACATCATTGAAATCTGAACTATGAAATAATGCATGATTAATTCAAAACAAGGTGTATAAATAAGCATTACATTTGACAGTATCCTGAATGCCAAAGGGTTAAAACTGATCCTAAAGGTGAAACAATTTTTCAATATTTGGAGGAGTATATGAAGAAATACAATATTCTCCTGAATATGTTTGGGCATTAGAGAAGGTTTATTTTATTTATTTATTATTATTATTATATCTTTTTTTTGGTTTTTGAAAGAAAAAGATTCACAATCTACATAATATTGAATGACAGCCTAAAAATAGATGCAATAAGTCAATAACTTTAAAGTATATCTACTTAATTGATGGAATTTTGTGATGCAGCATGGTGATGATAAAAAAAATTCAAATGGGCCACTAATATTTGCATGTTGGAAGGTGGCAAGCTGTCACAACCATTAGAACATGCAGCAAAATGCTTATCAGCATTTTGTCTGTTTTAAGTTCTGAGTTCAAATGCTGCCGGGATTGACTTTGCCTTTCATCTTTTCAGGGCTGGGGTCAATGTAATCGTGTCAGCCCTTTCCTTGAAACTGCTGGCCTTGAAACCAATATTTGCACACTGGGGTAAAATGGCTCTCAAGATAAAGCTTAAGAATTTTTTTTTTTTTTTACAAGATTGTCTATATCACTGTGATAAGCTGATTAAGAGGAAAACTCATCTGCTGTATTTAGCAGACTTCTATTCAAAATTTAATGAAGAACAGGACTGTCTCCAAAGTAAATAATATACTGCTAGTATTCTAGACCAGAAAATCTTAGGCTTTTCATATCATTGGTGCACAGATAAATTTTCATTTCTTTTTAAACATTTTTCAAATTTGAAGCCAGTAGAAAAAGACGGAAATTAGATGTCAATCAAAATATATGCAGAAATCATTTTTAAAAATCAAGGAGATTTTTGATAGTGCATTGAGAAGCAGGAGAAAATACTTCAAGCTGACTGGATGGTGAAAAGAGTTTGAGGCAAAATTAGAAAATGAAGTCATTTATACTTTCAACAGAAGCCCATTGATATGTGTGTGTTCGTCTTGAAGCTAAATCATAGTTGAAAAACAAAAGACTCAGTAATTCTTGAAGATGTATAAAGACATTTTAAAGTTAGCTCAAGTGCTGTTAAGCTGTTAAGATGTTTCCTATTTACATTCCCAAGTTAGTACATGGTTGAGACTAGTTTTAGCTACATTAAGTATATCATCATCATCATCATCGTTTAACGTCCGCTTTCCATGCTAGCATGGGTTGGACGATTTGACTGAGGACTGGTGAAACCGGATGGCAACACCAGGCTCCAGTCTAATTTGGCAGAGTTTCTACAGCTGGATGCCCTTCCTAACGCCAACCACTCAGAGAGTGTAGTGGGTGCTTTTACGTGTCACCCGCACGAAAACGGCCACGCTCGAAATGGTGTCTTTTATGTGCCACCCGCACAAGCCAGTCCAGGGGCACTGGCAACGATCTCGCTCGAAAATCCTACGGGAGCCAGTCAGGCGGTACTGGCAACGGCCACGCTCAAAATGGTGCATCTCATGTGCCACCCGCACAAGAACCAGTCCAGGGGCACTGGCAACGATCTTACTTGGCTTGCCGGGTCTTCTCACGCACAGCACATTTCCAAAGGTCTCGGTCAGTAGTCATCGCCTCGGTGAGGCCCAATGTACGAAGGTCTTACTTCACCACCTCAGCCCAGGTCTTCCTGGGCCTACCTCTTCCACGGGTTCCCTCAACTGTTAGGGTGTGGCACTTTTTCACGCAGCTATCCTCATCCATTCTCACCACATGTCCATACCAGCGCAATCGTCTCTCTTGCACGCCACAACTTATGCTTCTAATGTTCAGCTTTTCTCTCAAGATACTTACACTCTGATGGGTATTCACATTGACATTACACATCCAACGGAGCATACTGGCTTCATTCCTTGCGAGCTTACGTATAAATCATACTTTATCTCCTGTTATTCTCATATTCATTTAGTACAGTAGTACCTCGGTTTACGAATAAATCATGCTTTATATCTACTAGAAAAAATCTTCCCCAAAAAAGGTTAAAGGTTAGTAACATTCTCATAAAAGATTTCATGACATTTTTTTAAAAATAAGTTTTTTAAAAAAATCACCTTTACACTTCAAAAACTGTTTTAAGTAATTCTCATAGACTTTCAAAAAAATATGTGTATGTATGTGTGTGTTTGTGTCTATATATATATATACACACACACATATACACACACACACACACACACACATATATACACACACACACACACATATATACACACACACACACACATATATACACACACACACATATACACACACACACACATACACACACACACACACACACACACACACACATACACACACACACACACATACATACATATATATATGTATGCATATATGTGTGTGTATATATATATCTCATTGCCAGTGCCCCTGGACTGGCTCCTGTGCAGGTGGCATGTAAAATTCACCATTTTGAGCATGGCCGTTGCCAGTACCGCCTGACTGGCCTTCATGCCGGTGGCACATAAAAGCACCCACAACACTCTCGGAGTGGTTGGCATTAAGAAGGGCATCCAGCTGTAGAAACTCTGCCAAATCAGATTGGAGCCTGATGCAGCCACCTGGTCCACCAGACCTCAGTCAAATCGTCCAACCCATGCTAGCATGGAAAGCAGACGTTAAACGATGATGATGATGATGTATGTATATATATACATATATATATATATATATATATAAGTATATATATATGTATGTCTGTATGTATATATATGTCTGTGTATATATATATATGTATTTATGTGTGCGTGTGTGTGTGTGTGTATATATATATATATATATTCCTGAGCATCAAACTAATACACTTTGTTTATTCTTCTCTCACCTGCCTATCTTCTGATGTTTGTACATGTGAACTACACACAGTTTTAACAAAAGAAAAAAGAAACAAACTTAACTCCATGATTTATGATTATAACAACCAAGTTATCTTCACACATATATATCAATATCCTAGTTAGTGCTAATCCTACTATTTAATATTTGATAACACTTATATTGAAGTTTTTTATTTCCTCTATATCATTTTAAACCATTTTTGTTACCATATTTCCATTAAAATATGCTACCTTTGTTTCAATTAATTTTGAAAGTAATGAAGAATTTAGTAAAATAACTGTCATTATTAATTAATCTGGTGTTTGGAACATAAATTAATATGGAATTTTGATCGGAGGTTTGTATTTAGATCACTTAGCATTCAGATTACTCTGTCAAATGAAATGCTTATTCATTCACACTGTTTTAAATTAATGATACATTATCTCATAGCTTTGAGATTTCGATGCTGTGATTGCTTATTTTTACAATGATATTGTAGTGTACGTGTGTGAGAGGCTACATCTGGCCAGTTTGAACAGAAAACAAAATATTGGGGCTGGATATGGCTTGTTCAAACACTAAAGGGTTAAACAGGGAATTTGCATCACAGATATTGGGGTGGTCTCAAGTGGGTTGGTATCAAAAGGGTTAACATTAAAAAAAAAAAAAATAGAAAAAAATAGAAAAAAGTGATCCCTGCCTTAGGTTTCCATACCAGGGTTGTGTGACTCAGTTTCAGACCGTTGATCTCAGTCAATGTTTATATCAAATGCATAGATTTATTCAGTAACAAAATTGCTAGCATATTGTAAATTAGCTTTGACTATCCTCACACAATATATTGAATGTTGAATAAATTATGAAGGCAGGAGAAATGTTTCTGCTGTAGTTGTATTTATTGGAAATCCTCTGTAGTTGCAAACACTGTAATTAAAATTGGAAACTTGAAAAGCTGATACTGTTTCTTTAGAATGGCTGTATAAGCAGGCATACACCATTAACATGTTTCATTTCATTAACATTGATTACCTATGAGAGATACCCTAATTAATCATTCTAAACAACTTTCATCAAATGTTCAATTCTCTGCAGCATTTTCTTTAGTACTAGTAGTGAATAACGAAGCTATTCAATTATATGAACATTATAGATTAGTGAATTAATCTATAATTAATATTTTAGGAACATCTGTTCTCATGCATAGTTTCCATATCTAAATAATTCCATGCATTTACTTTTGATTTTTTTTTTTTTACTGTTACACACAAGTTCAATCTTCAGACAACACCTACCATTGATTTAATGTCCATGCTTACAGCTTTTATTATTATTATTACTATTATGGTTAACAACAGTTAGTATGAAGGGGTGTGTAGAGTGAATGAGGGTAATAGGGATGTTTAATTATTTTAAAGGTTAGGGATTGGTAGTACCATACCATGGGAAGGGAGATTTAATCCTTTGGCATTCAGATTACTCTTGTCAAATGAAATGCCTATTTATTCACATTGTTTTGAATTAATTATGCATTATCTCATAACTCCAAAGATTTTAATGATGTGATTGTTTACTTTTAGAATGACATTGTAGACTTGGTATGAGAAGCTGGATTGGGTTGGTTTGAATATGAAACAGGTAGAATACTTGGGCTGGACACAGCCATTTTAAATGTTAAAGAGTTAAAAATGTAATTCTGTGAAACAAGGATTAGACAAAGAACTTAGTTATAGAGAATGAAAAGAGAAAGAGAACTGTTTCAAGTAGGTCTATGTGGGGAAACATACAACCAGGTATTTCAGAAAAGCAAAGATACTGTAGTATCAGTAGGAAGAATCAAGAAGAATGCAGTTATATTTTTGAAGTTTCCAGATTATTAAGAAGTGAAAATTTACTTCCAAGATAGAGAAGCTTCTGTTTGTATATTGTTAATGATAATGATTGTATGTATGATGAGTACACTGTCTCAGACACATGCATTGCTAAAATGTAAGGGTGCATATATATATATAGATGCTTGAGTCAATAAGATACAATACAACCAGCTGAGTATAATAATTCATATTCTGCCTCTGGTGCTGAATTGTCTTTGGCAAAGAGAAAAACTGAGCTCAATTTTGTTAAGTTCACTTAACTCTAAGTAGAACTTATATTCACAGCTGCAAGTAGCATCCTTAAAGACATGACTATTTCATTAGCTCATAGTACTGAGATTAAGTCATACCATAAGAAAACCTATTTGTGACAGATCAGTTTTCTATCTTAGGCAAAATTTATCTCCTAATTACCTAATCTAAAGATTAGAAATAAGCATCACCCATATGCATCCTTGTGAACTGGTAAGATTTTACCGAGATGCATGTGTGGCCTGCTAGTATTAGATGCATTTTCTCATATTCTTTAGTGTAATGTTAGTAAAGAGGAATATTATTTTGAGGGAAAAACCCCCACTCTTTACACACATTATGAGTTTAATGATATAGCTTCCTGCATACACCATCCCCAAAACAGTAAGTACTACTCTAAATTAGCTCTTATGTCATAGCATACTGAATATGAGAATAAGTATAGTCAATGGATAGAATTTACTGATGAATGTCATTACCAAATTTAAATCATAAAAAAAGAGAAAACAAAAATAAAAGCAAAATATTATACAAACAAATATGAACACACAATAGATTTTTATTTGAATGTATTTGATTACACAATGATATATTGTGTTTGTTAAGTTTCGTCCAGAGATTAGTCTGACTCATATTTAACTATAATTTCAATGTTTTTTTCTTCTTTTTTTTTCTGATCAACATTATAAATGGTAGACCCCTGCACCCCAATTTTTACCCCTTATAGCATAATTGTTTTGATGAAATTGAAATATCTCGTCACTGCTGTACAACATAGACAAAGCATATAAGAATGCAAGCAACTTTTGTTGATCTGAAGACAGTTTATACATCTTTAAGATAAAAGGGGGGGGGGGAAGGGAAAAACTGGAAAAAACAAACACACGTGTGTAAGAGAGAGGGAGAGAGAGAGTCGAAGACACACCCTTGAAAACAACAATAAAATAAGCCTTAAACAAAAGCCAAAAGAATCTGCGTATGCGCATGAAAACGTACACCTGCATGTTCACTGCTAAGATCTAGTAGCATGCAATTAAAACGTTGATACTTGATGTCTGTCTGGCTTGGCATCAGAATTGTCTGCAGTTTTTGTTTATGAAATCTGTTTGATGATTTGGCTGCACAAACCTCCCAATGTAGCTAGAGGCGGGCAAGAGGCAGCCATTACTACTTTTACTTCTTGTGAAGTTCCCCCCACTTCATGACTCACTCTGAATGTTGTCCACCACAGACAATGTTCTTAGTCTCAGCTTCTCTTGATAAACAAGTCATTAACTGTGAGAACCTAAAAGCTCAGCTATTGTTACACAAATATTAGACCCACAGACTCATTTGACTGGATTTAGTCATTTATTGAACGGATATTCTTTTTAGCTAACTATAATAACAGATGATTTATTACAGAAAATAGGATATATTGATAATTATTTTATATATATTTCAGGAAAAATATATTTGTTTAACAAATTCTTTCTCACTGAAGCCAACAGAAAGTAACCGAAATTAATTATATTTAAGTTTAAAGAAACCCACAAAATGAATATCTATCTCAGAAATAATAAAAAAAATTAAAATAAAATCTTTCCCTACATCATTATATTCTTAAAGCTATGTTCCTCCCCCTTAAAACTTTCACATAAATGTTATTTTATTAAATGTTATATAACTTAACTGTTTATAACACCAACAACAACACTAACTGTAAAAAACAACTCTGAAGGGCATGTGCTATGCAAACTGAGAATTAAAAAAAAAAATCAAACAGGAAATTTGTGATCTGAGTAAAAAAAAAAAAAAAAAAAGTCAAGCTGTTTTAGAATACACTAAGTACTTTACCAATTCAATTCATGATGACAGTATATAAAACTATAATAATAAATATAATTGCTGTAATTATACAAGAATAACATGCTCTCATTAAAAATTTATATGATCAAGATGATGCATAATTGCAAACTTATCTAAGTTAAAAATATAAAAAGAAAATAGATTCGTACAGATCAAGGTCATGCTACGAAGAAAAGGATATGGAACAAACATCTTTAGGCAAAAGTTCTCAGCATTTATATTTTCTTTCCAAAAGATATTATACTAGTTCTTAATTCTCAATAAAAACAAACATAACAAATTAACAAAATGGAGGGAATATTAAGGTTCTAACCACGTCTTCTCAGAGAAACAGATATACACGTTAAGGGCTAACAGTGTTGCTTAATTCTAAGATTATATATAATTTATCACTAAATAATTTGTGATAGTAATTGAGAATCTGATAAGAAAATTTTATTTATCAGGAACAAATAATCCATGAAAAAATATTCCTGCTTTAAATGAATATACTTATCATCTAGAAATGCAGATTTCTTTATTAGCTGATGTTTACTTTCTGTGATGTCCTGTATATACAAGAAGACTACAAAAATTACTTCTCTGAGATTGGTAAAAAACACTTTTGAGGAAAAGCAAAGGAGTGTTAAATCCATCTCCAGTTTCCACAGAATAATTCTCTAAATTTTTATTTTTATTCTGCATTTCCTTTTATTCACCACTAATTATCCTAGATATTGTGGTGTGCTGACTACACAGTTCAAGGTAAAAAGCTGTTGAGAGAGAGAGCCCTCCCACCCCATTCTCCCAATGCATTTCCTGTCTATAACATGTTTTGATCATGAGAAGATTTGCAACACTGCAAGCTAATAACCAAACATAAGTCAATTACAGAATGCTTCTGCTAGATATAAGAGTGATCTATCACTACATAACATCTACTTACAAACCAGACCAATGGGAGACGAAATGTAAGCCACCGACTCTTTAGTTTGATAACCAACATCCTATTAGATTTTATACACATAAATCTAAATTTGGATTTGAGTAGACAGAAATTAAAACTTAGCAATAGAAAAAATTCACACATCATTTAAAGTTGATTTCAATGCTAGTTGAAGGAAAAAAACAGTTTTATTATTACAAGTATACCTCAACTCAAGAACTCAGAAACAATAGCTCCAAGTCACTTTTGTGAAGTTCTGAGACAAAGTTCTACTCCCCAGATTAGGGCTAAAATGTCATGAAAAATAATTCACTGTAATCTAGTGTATATAAAAAAAAAATTAATGGAAGGATTGCAGTAAGAGTAGATTTTATGAAATCAAGAATAGATATTTTGTATTCTTTCATGTCCCCTAGCATAGCTGACCAACAAACAGAGATTGCTAAAATACTAAGGTTAATATGATTGATTATACTCTTGAAAGTAGTGCCCCAACAGGATTACAGTCCAATGACTGAAACCAGAAAGACACTAAAAGACAAAAATTGAAAATGTATTCAGCAAACAGACTCTTAAGAGTTATAAGGAGAGTAAAAGTAGTAAAAGGATTTAAGAGAAAGGTCACAGAATTTTATGGAATAGGCTCAAAAAGTAAAGTTTTAAAACAAAGTTAGTGATTAGATGGTTGCAGTAGAGGGTTGATTGTAAGTGGAATGTTTATTTTTTAAAGAAATGCAAAGTTGTGAATTCATAAAGAATTTTATCATGAAAGATTTCTTACTACATGCTTCAAGAGAATGAATAACATTAGTGAAAAAGAACATGAGTGTATTATAAGTTTCTAATAAGATAAATAATGCTATTAGTGAACAAGGCTTCATAAGTTCAAGATAGTGCCAGCTGCAACAGAAATCAGCTGGCATCAATTAGTATTGAACATTTGGCATCAATCCCAGTGTCACAAACAGATTAATACAGTCTGGTATTTTTGCAGCTTCATAGTACATTTAAAAATCAAGAAAAAAACCCTGCTTTTTAAAGTAATTTCTATTTGAGTATTAATCTCATTAGCATATATTCGTAACAAAATAAACCAATTATTTCACAGAATATGGATTATATTAAAGAAAACAAAAGAACTTGTAATCAATTATGCAAAATGAGAAATAGAAAATGAAAATAAAATCCAAAGTTAATATGCTTTGCAGAAATATATTTGAAATTAATATTATTATTTGATATTGAAGTTTAGGAAAGTTAATCTGGTATGGTCATGTGATTAAGGAGTTCACTTCACAATATAGTTGCAAATGTTTTCAACTATAGATTCATATTGACCAAATTCTTGTAAGTAAGCTTTGGGAAATGGAAACTGTGGAGGCCTAGTGGAGAGAATGTATATGAACAGCATTTTATATGTACTTTTCATGCAAGCATGAGTGAACAGATCATGATAGTATGTGTTAGGTCTTATTTAGTTACTGGTATCTAGGGTCAGAAGATATCCCATGTCAACATCTTATTTTTGGTTTGGTTTCTATGGTTGCATACCCTTCCAATCACTAACCACTTAACAGTGAAAACTAGGTGCATTCTATTATTGCACTAGCATGATATCTTCAACAAGACTACAAAGTTCTTTTTACCACTCTCCTAGCTCCACTAGTTTGCCAACCAGTTTACAGAGCATAATGGGTGCATTTTATCAGGGCACCAGTATTAATGAAACTGCTTTGTACATGTAAGACAAAAGAATCCTCACAATTCTATGATGTGTTTATTCTCTTAACCCTTTGGCGTTTAAACCAGCCATACCATGCCCAAATATTCTATTTTGTTTCATGTTGAAACTGTCCAGATCTAGCTTCTTATATCTATCCTACAATGTCATTCTAAAGACAATCACAACTTCAAAACCATGAAGCTATGAGATAATGCATGATTAATTGAAAACAATATGGATGAAGAAGCATTACTTATGACAGAAAAAATTAAATGCTATAGGGTTAAAGTAACAGAACCAAGATGGTGAAGGGAGTAAGAGTTTAAAGGTAGAAACAGAGTCAAAGGAATGAGAGGGAGATAGAGGGTGAGAGAAAGAGAGTGATTGATATCAATAGCAAGTGGCCAGGAGGAGAGGGAATAATGACTGGCAGCACGGAAAAACAAATCTGGTGCATTCTCTTTAGACAGGTGCTCTGCAGATCTACCTTTCACCATTTTAACATTGGATGTTCTAAATTTTTTAACCCAATAAAAGGAGTAGATGAGTAGCTTTGGGTCCAGCATTATAAATATCAATTCACGATTATCAACCTAGCAACATTATGCAAATTTTGTTGTGCCCAGCGATGCCTTTCTGGCACTTGTGCCCGCGGCATGTGTAAGGACTTTCGAGCGAGATCGTTGCCAGTGCCCCTGGACTGGCTCTTGTGCAGGTGGCACATAAAATACACCATTTTGAGCGTGGCCGTTGCCAGTACCGCCTGACTGGCCTTTGTGCCAGTGGCACGTAAAAGCACCCACTACACTCTCTGAGTGGTTGGCAAGATAAATGCAGAACAATGTGAATAAATAAGCATTACATTTGACAGAGTAATCTGAACGCTAAAGCGTTAATCTCCAATAATTTGAATTAAATTTACTTCCCATACTTTTTCACAGTGAAATATGTAAGAAAGTGAGAGGCTGTTTAAACCAAATAATTTATTTTCATACTTCCTTACTCAGAATGAAACTTTCATCTTATTTTATTTATCCTGTACTTCATACACATGTATTTGTGTATGTAAAAGGAACTTTGTGTATGTAAAAGTATCGATGCAAAAATAATTAATGATTGTCTTATAAAGGAAAAGAATAAAACTTTTTAATAAGAACGATGTGTCTGGTGCAGTGCAGCTAGTGTAGATACATTTGGTTTCAAACTTGTCAACTTTAGCTGCAAGTTTCCTCATCCAGTCTAATTCTTTTACAGCAAAGTAAAGTTCCAACATGGTTAAAACTAGATTCAACCAGGTCTGATGTAAGGAGGGCAAGCAAAAGTAATTTCAGATGTTTCCACAGATTGGGATAGGAATTCTCTGGAATACTCTGATGTCACTCACAAAATGTTCATATTGCCCACCAAGATCTCAAATTGCCCATCACCCACCTGTAAGTTGAAATCACCCACTGGTGGGTGATATCACCCACTTTGGGAAGCTATGCTCTAACCTTTCATTACCTGGCACAAGGCCACCTCCCTTAATATAACTCCCCAGTCGGTTGAAGGGTCTTGACTTGCAAGTTACTTGGTAAGCTCATGTTAGTGCTACATGAAAAGCACCCAATGCACTCTGTAAAGTGGTTGCCATTAAGAAGGGCATCCAGTCGTAGAAACTACACCAAAATGGACTTTAAAGCTTGGTAGAGTCTTCTGACTTGCCAGCTCCTGTCAAAACTGGCCAATCCATGCCAGCATGCAAAGTGAACATTAAATGATGACGGTGACGACAATGACAATGAAAGAGCAATATGTTGTAAATGCTACAAAAAAAAAAAAAAAAATTGGGGTTTTGAAATGGAATAAGAATTTTGAAATTGAAAGTGACATTATTACAGAAGGTGAACATTATCAAGAACATGTCACTGGGCCAAAATTTAAGCTGAAACTTTCTGACACTTCCCTGCTAATCTTTCTTACGCAAATGCAGTTTCCAGTTCTGAATGACTTTCACAATGACAGTGAACAATCCTCAATGTCAATACTGAATAAAAATAGTTCTATCCCACCCAACTGATCTATTTGCATACAGAAAACTCCATGTAGCTCTGTCAAGAACTTCACAAAATAATGCAGGTATAGTGACAATGCTGAAAAAATGTTACCCAAAATGTGTACAACTGAAGTTTTCCAGTGCTACAAACTTTATAAAACTTTTTATATCAACTGGATACTTAATTCAGATTAATTTATAGACATACATTTTATTGTTTATCTTAAGTCTGTTTTTTTTTTTAAAGTCATCATCATTACTAAAAATAAAAATGACAATCACTCCAATGCAAAGTGATAGTGAGTCTCCTACTTGTCTGTTTTTAGTTCTTCTATTTCTGAATTTCTGAATTTTTTTTTTTTTTTAAGGCAGTGAGCTGACAGAATCATTAGCACACTGGACAAAATGCTTGGTGGCATTTCTTCCGACTTTACATTCAGAGTTCAAATTCCACTGAGGTTGACTTTCATTTTCAACCTTTTATCATCATCATCATCATCATCGTTTAACGTCCGCTTTCCATGCTAGCATGGGTTGGACGATTTGACTGAGGACTGGTGAAACCAGATGGCTACACCAGGCTCCAATCTGATTTGGCAGAGTTTCTACAGCTGGATGCCCTTCCTAACGCCAACCACTCAGAGAGTGTAGTGGGTACTTTTACGTGCCACCTGCACGAAGGCCAGTCAGGCGGTACTGGCAACGGCCACACTCAAAATGATGCATTTTATGTGCCACCCGCACAAGAGCCTTGACAAGTTACGTACCAGTAAAGTACTGGAGTTTACATTACTGACTTTCCACTTGCCTCAAAATCTGATGGCCCAGTGCCAAAATTTGAAACCATTATTATTATTTTTTATAGATCACATGGACAAACTGCTAACTGACAAAAATCAGTTTAGATGATGACAATGAATCCAGTAACACATGTTCCACTGCTGTTAGTTCTAAAAATATAACATACAATTATAGAAAAAACACCAAAAACTATTGTCTTTCAAATTAATTTAATAAGAAGTGCAGCTACATCCTATGTGTTGCTTGTGGTGAGAAATTAGCAAACTAGGCAATAGTTCTAAGTTATAAAGATACTTTCATGAGTGTCTTTTTAAAGTATCCTTATTTCTTTCAATGTAACTAACCACACATACCAAGTTAAATAATTTACCAAGACTAACTATCCTGGACAAAGGTCATGAAACAAGTTATAGTATTGTAGAAATCATGACAACAAACTTAAAATCACACACATTAATGCAAACATACCACAACTGAATAGATTTAGAAAATCCCATTAAACATTGTATGCATAACATGGTGGCTGTGTGGTAAGAAGCTTGCTTTTCAATCACATGGTTCTAGGTTCATTCCCACTGTGTGGCACTATGGGCAAGTGTCTTCTATTATAACCTTGGGCTGACCAATGCCTTGTGATTGGATTTGGTAGACAGAAACTGAAAGAATCCTATGTATATATCTATGTGTGTCTGTGTTTGTCCACCACTACTGTTTAACAATCAGTGTTGGTGTGTTTACATCCTTGTAACTTAGTGGTTTGGCAAAAGAGACTGATAGAATAAGTGCTAGGCTTAAAGAAAGGTCCTGGAGTCAATTTGTTTAACTAAAACCATTGAAGGTGGTATCTCAGCATGGCTGCAGTCAAATGAGTAAAACAAGTAAAAGATATATAAAAGTTATAATGCAATATTAAAGGCATGATAAGTAACTTTACAGAATTAAAGATGTTATTACACACAACATATACATCATGGTAGTTGAGGATAAATATTTAGAATCCCGACATACAACATTTCAAATTTTATTACTGTGGGGGAGGCCTCATAGAATATTAGAAATCATGCATTCAGGACATAGGTACCATAAATTATACTGGAAAAAAGTAACAGCCTGTAATATTACAACACACTAGAAATGCAAGCAGTCAAAATAAAAATAAGCAGCATGATAAATAAATTTTGGCACAAGGTCTGCAATTTTGAGGAAGGAGTTTGGTCGATTACATCAACCCCAGTACTCAACTGGTACTTATTTTATTGACCCTGAAAGGAGGAAAGGCATAGCTGACTTCAGGGGAATTTGATGAAATGCTGCTAACCATTTTGCCCAGCATGATGATGATTCTGCGAGCTCGCCACTCTCAGTGATTATATTAATATAATAAACACTAGTGTTTTTACCAACATCTCACCAATTTCATCAAGTTTCACACCCTACAATGCCACCATGAGAGAGATTCCAATGTACACAACACATCTTGGTTTTCAGATAATACATGAGGTGAAACACAATATCCCAACTAAGCTCTTTTTACTTCCTAAAAACCTAAACCACTTCAACAAGCTTACATACTTCATTAACCACAATAACGCCTCTCCAGACATCATTTACTGTACCACACCAAAACCACATAGTAAAAAAAAAAAAAAAAAAAAAAAAATCTCCAGTTCCCCTCTGCCCACTTACCAATCATCATCTCAATATACTCACATATCAATGAACAAAATTCTATTACAAACATCAAAATAGCCCAGTAGAACCAGTTTCACTAGGGAAACAATGAAAGTTCACAGAATTCAACCTCTCATTCACCAACATAGACACTGTGGTACATATATTCAGCAAAATATTATAGATTAAAAAAAATTCAGAAGGAATACATGAATGATAAATATCTGAATATAAAACAGACCACACTGTAGAAATAGCCAACCTGATTAGAATTAGGGACAACCTCAACACAATATGCAAACACCACAGACAACAGAGCTAAAATTCTGTATCAAACAACTAACAAAGGAATAAAGAAAATAACCCTTAAAAACACCCCGAAAAACTGGAAAACATTTGTTTGTATCATTACAAAACAAACAATAAAACTAGATAGTGTAATTAGCATAAGTATCAAACAGTGGCCAAACCACACATCACAATTATAACCTCAACATGTCTTCATTCTAACATTTAGTAAATACCTTTAAACACATCTCAAAAATTAACCCTCCTTGCAAAAAACAACAAAAAAAAAAGTGATGAAACAAGTACACAAAAACAAGAGCATGAAATAAAAAATATTCTGCTTCCACCTAGATGACTTTGCCCACTTCATTTACTACACATCCCAGAACAATAAGAAATTTTAAAACGCTCAAAGACTTTGGATCTAACAAAATAAAACCAAAAGGAATCACTGCACCCACACCCTTTTGTACCAACACTATTAAATTTGCAGAATTTGCAGAGTAATTTTCTTAGTATTGTTTATATATTTATATCTCCATTAAAAAAATCATTTGCTTTTTGTAGAATATATGTTGTCCATGTTGGTGAGTTTTCAATTTTAAAGTCTGCTCAAAACCAAAGTACTGAACACAGACCCAACACCTTCCAATGCACACATTCAAAAATTTTGGAAAGGCTCAGCTTTGGTACCTCTAACTCACATGCCATACCCTATCCAAATCACAACAAATACAGACAACTACATTCAACTAACCATACTCACAAACTCAACACCTAATTCCGACTAAACCCGTGGCTTAATGTACAAAAATAACACAACCTGTAACATCCCAAATAGAGTACCATAAGGATTCACCCTGTTCTCATCCTTTTCAACCTATACCAACATAATCTTCCTATTCCTCTTCAAATCATATACACAGCCTTACACTCCTATCCTCCCACTATTCTTCAGATACAGCTGCATAACTACTCCAATCCTATACCAATCCCCAACACTCCTAGTTCCAAAAGAACATGTACCAAATCAAATATCGCCTGCTTTAGCAGCAACACCAAACAACATCAAATGCAACCAACCATCACATTGAAGAATCTAAACAGACCACACTTACACAGAAGACTAAAACGCTATGGGTTTCATGCAACACCTCCACAGCAGAGAAACGAAAATCAAAATAAATACATAGAGCACTCACATAAATACATAGAGTACTCACAGGTACCACATTTGGCCCATGGAAATAGAAAAGCTTCTACAAATAATACACCAAGTCCTTCAAGATTATGCTATGCTTACTTGAGCCCACTATCTCTCCCCAGGAAACAGCAATAAACTATAAAGAACACACAATAGCACATGATGCATCATCATAGGTGGTACATAAACCATCTATCCTCTAAAACAGAAATGTTAAAAATGAGGGACCATCTAGACATGTACGGAGTACTCTTTGTTGCTATAACAAACTTCAACATCTCATAGTCCCTGACCCAGGGCTACAAGACAACTTGAACTCTCTCTCTCCTGTTTAGTTAAATATATTAGTCATACTACCTTTTGGAATGGGGATGGGGGTTGAGTTGGAGTGGATAAATTATTTTACATTAAATGTTGAACAATTACACCCCTTCTATGTCGATCTTCAGAAATAAAGATTAAAAAAGTGTTTTAAGTTTAAATGCGACACTTCTTTCATGAACATACTCTCAAATTAGTTTATATACAATTAAAATCATAGAAGTTTATAACAATTTGTAACTAGTCAAAAGTTATTTATATTTCCATGATGATGAAATATGAGAAACATTTCAAAGATTTTCTTGAGCTTCTGTGAACTCATAATTGAAACCAAAAGTAATAGGTAACAGTAATTTTATTCAATATCATTAGATATCAAAATGACTAATGTACAACTGCAAAGTGCCAGCAAGCTTCACTGCAAATGAGCAATTGAGGAAATGCAAATTTCAAACTTCCTGTTTGTTACTGCAAACTTTAAAATGTCACAGACTGCTGTCACATTAATAGGGCACATCATGAGTAAATTTGTATGATTATGGAAACAGGTATAATGAAATGAGAAATAAAAATCAAGAATATAAAGCATAAAATGTAAAGTTAGGTTTACAGTTTGAAGCTAAAATTTCAAGTGAATCCGAGTAGGTTACAAAATACCTGAAGAAGTCTCAAAGGAAATGAAAATAAGTGAAGTATTAAATGGTCAATTTGATTTGAATAGGTTGATACTATCAATATGACGATCTTGAATACTCCTATTGCAATACTCATGTAAACAATATACTACCTTAACTAACTGTAAAAATATAAATGTATCTTTTTTTTTGTTTTGAATTTAAGAAAGGAATGTAAAATACTTGAAGTTGATAGAAAAAGACAAAGTTAAACAATAAATATTTTATCATCATTCATTGAGAAAAACAAAGTTATCTGTTGAACAAACTATTAAGAGTGTCAAAAAACAGTTCACAGTTTTTTTATTTATAACAATTTGTAAAATAATCATATGATTATCAACAAGCCACACCTTAACATTCGTGACTGATGCTTCTTTCATAACAGAGAAACAAAATTAAACTTACTTCTGCAAATTTTAAAAACATTGACATATCTACATTTGAGTACTCATGTTATTTACTTATTTATTTTTTTAATTAACAGCATGTGACAGAATAAAGTGTATGAAATACTCAAAAACAACTTGGGCTTTTCAAAATGAATTAAAATTTGTACATCTGTAGACATTGTCTATTCTAAGATGAACTAAGATGGGAAAATTAGAATTTCATGTCAAGGAATTCAGATTTTATAAGTCTGTATTAAAACCCATACACTGAGTAAATAAGGATTAAAGCAATATCAAAAGGAAAGGGATTGTACAGTCTTTGAGTATTTATAGGAGTGTTTTAAATCATTTGCATTTAATCTTCAAACAGTATTGAAAACTACATGGCAATAGGCATAGAGGAGAGGAACTAAAACAGGTTAATTACCAAGTTGGCTGGTTTTAGTGAAAAGAGCTAATTAGGAAGATGTTGGGGAGGTTAATCACATGAAGAGAAAGCTAACAAATCAGATGTCAGTAGAAGGCATCACATCTGACATTTAATCCTACTTTGCTACTAAAATTCAACAAAAGAAGAAAAATAGTTGAATATAACAAACAGAAGGTATCAAGCAACACAACTAGAGATATGAGCAATTAGGAAGTTAAAACGTCAGAAGGCAAATATAAATTAGAAGTAACAGGTGGGAAACAAAACACTTCAGGTTGAAATGTAAGCAGGTCCATGCAGGTAGCCAATTTGGAGGTTCACCTTTATATTTGAATGTGATGATAAATAATTAGAACTTTGTTGTTAAAAAGAGAAGACTATATACCAGCTCATCATGTTAATTTTCATCCTACTGAAGCCCAGTAGTATGAAGGAAGTAGGCTTGTTGATTATGTGATAAGTGAATATGATGTGCAATCAGTGCAAACAATAGATACACAAAAAGTACAGGTTGACAGAGACTGGCTTGAAAGAGAATGTGAAAAAAAAACAAAAAAAACTTCATTGAGTTGTTGCTTTTATTAACATTTTCTAAGCAAAAGATAAATAGATTATGCAATGTCTGTATCTGAAATATGATATTGTATTGAGATAAAAAAAAAAAGTTAATGAATGAAGAAGATATTTGCCAATTGAAGGAAGATTTGGTTGCAATCTGTTAGATGTGCAGCATTAATTTACAAGAAAGACTGGGCTCAAATGAAATGAAGTGAAATAAAATAGGGTATCAGAAGTACAGGTTGATGTATACAGAAGCAATTCTACTTGTTTGGACATGTAATACAATGACACATTTGAACTTAAATTCCTTTCCTTTCAGAGTAAACATTCATATCAAAAGAGGAAAAAAAAAACCTAGCATTCTTCTGCCACTTAGAAACGAAGGACAGTGAGATCATAGAAACAGTAAGTTATGCCATAAGAAAACAGATCTTAAAAGGATGACTCATATAAACCAGGATAATTGATCAGTCACTAAAATACAAATGAAATAATAAAGCAACAGTATATCAGCATACATTCACTTAGATAAAAGGAAAATAGAAAATAAAAAGTTAGTGTTTTAAATATGTCTATATCAATTGCTATACAGATTGGTGCTAATCTTTTACTTTAAAAACTATGTCTTATGCTAACTGGATGCCTACATTCGGCTGTTAAGGAAAACATCCAGCTCAGGTCAAAATTAGTCAGTACATGCTTATGGGACATCGATAAAGTATATAAAAAAAGTTAACTGACCTAAATTGGCTGATTTCTTTTTTATCCGGTAAAACTACTAAAAATGTTAAAACTCAGTTTACATACTAGTTAAATATTATCAATCAGTATTTAAAGCACTTATTGATGATCTGAGCTTTCAACTGTAGATAAATTGTCAGTGCATGTTTAAGATTCACTTTCAGTTTAAATAAATTATAAATAAATAAATGTATTTTTTTAATTTTTTCTTTGTTTTAGTCATTGAACTGCAGCCAAGCTGGAGTTTAAACAAATCGACCCCAGTACTTACTTTTTATAGCCTGGTATTTATTCTATCAGTCTATTTTGCCAAACTACAAAGTCATGGGAGACATAAGCCATCACCAATTGTCAAGTGGTTGTAGAGGAAAAACAATAAATATATAGACAGACTAGGGCCCCAAATTAACAACAGGGTGGAAATTAGCAATCAATATAATATTTAGCTACATCTGGATGCGTGTAAGTTCATTTCTGGTAACATGCTCATGTATTATAAAAGAATTTTTAAAAACTGCACATATAATACATAACTGAGAAGCAGTGCTGTGGCTATATCAACACACATGAGCTCGAGACATGGCAGCCCTCACGCACTTCTCATGAAGAATTCCGGAAGGGGCTTCATGAGACCACTGCAGAGACACTTCCAAAAAAAAAAAAATTTCAGTAACTGTTGGAAAACCAATTATAGCAGTGACTCGATCAATTCCCAGCAATATCCAAAGAAGGAATTTTCTTATTCCAAAATACTATATCAGACTATGAATAATTAAATTATAACAGTTATTACAGTCAAGTCTGCATTGTTGTGCCATTCGAGACACATTATATTTCACAAACAATACACAATGCTTCCAGAGAACTATAATACTCTCCCGTATGTATGTATGTATATATATATATATATATATATATAGATAGAGAGAGGGAGAGAGAGAGAGAGAGAGAGAGAGAGAGAGAGAGAGATAAAATGGGCTTCCACACAGTTTCCATTTATCAGATTCACTCACAAAGCATTGGTTGGCCTGTGGCTATTGTAAAAGACACTTTTCCAAGGTACTGCACAGTGGGACTCAACCTGGAACCATGTGTCTGCAAAAATGAGCTTCTTAACTACACCACCATGCTTGAACATATTTTGCATTTAGAGATGGGATTTTAATACTATTTTATTTGTATTTCAAGTTTGATGAAGTTGCTATGATATTGTGACTCCAGGTTGAATAGGACTCATGGAGCCACACTATGTAATATAATAGGTGTGCAGGCCAAGAACATAATGGGTTAATTGAAAACAAAATCCGGCTTGTAATTGCTTTAAAGGAGACAATAGCCAATAGTATTTAATGAAAAAGAAAATAGAAAAAAAGTCATATGAGAATCCATTACACTATTCTTCATGACAAACTTATTTTTTAAAACTCGTTTGATTGCATGCTGCATTTCCAAATTTATTTCAATAATAAACAATAAAAAAACATTTGGCAAAAGTATTAATTTGAATTTGTTATAAGCTATTGAATAATCTTGGTCAAGATCCTGAAATTTTCCATTAATTTCTCTTTATATATCATAAATATCATTTAATGTCCATTTTCTATGGAGTGGATGGGTTGACAGGAGTAGGTAAGGCCAGGGGCTGCACCAGGTTCCAAAGTCTGTTTTGGTTTGTTTCTACAGCTGGATGCCCTTCCCAACACCAACCACTTTACAGAGTGTACTGGAGGCTTTTTATGTGGCTATATATATATATATTTCATTCTGCACATTCTTTATTATTGTTTCATTTATATTTCAAAGTTTTTTTCATCACATTTTGTCTAACTTCATGTTATTTATCTCTTCTTCATTTGACTTGTTTCTCTCTCTCTCTCTCTCTCTCTCATATATATGCAGTGCTGTGCATGGGTGACTCTGACCTTCGCTCTAATAACAGCCACATCACACCATGTTAGTTAGTCATAGATCTGCAAGTGCTACAATGAATGTATACTTTGTGAACAAGGCAATTTGTTTTAAGTTGAACGATGAAAGATTTGGATGAGCAATGCATTTGTGTTAAATACTGTTTTAGATTGTGGAAAAGTTTCACAGGTCTATGAAGAAGATTGTTGAAACCATGAGCAAAGTCATGAGTCATAGCAATGTTTCAAATTGAGAAAACCATTCACTGAAGAGGATACCAAATTTGGATGAACTTCCATGACAACAGATGATGATCACATCACAACAGTGTGTTCTGTGAAAACTGTCACCTGACTGTTTGTGAAATTTGTTTAAAAACTTCAGATGGTCAGGTGACAATTTCCGGTTTGTTATTGCTTTAGACAGCAGCATGACTGGCTGTGAAGTTTCCAAAAGTCTCTGTAAAAGTAAATAACCACATCATTATAAAAGAGAAATTGAAGATGCATCATGTTGCCACAAAATTTGTGAATAAAAAGAGATCTGAGTCATAGTTAGTCAGGAGCTGTTGATTATTCAAGTGCTTTCTGAAATGTATCATAGCAAGTGCTGAAACACAGATGTATGGTTATGATGTTGGAAGAAAATGCAGTTATCAGTGAGTTGGAGTACCATTGCTGCAACAAAAATGCATGTCAGAGTCACTCAGACATGAAAGTGATGGTGATTGTCTTTTCTGACAGGCAATATGCCTGCTGACATATCACTCCTTATCCATGACTTTTTGGCAAAGCACAAAGCAACCTTAGTCCCTCAGTTACCCTCTTCTCCAGATTTGACTATTGCAGATTTCTATTTTCTTTTTCCCCCCAAAGTTGAAATCCATCGTGAGTCGGTGATATATAACAACAGAAGAGACCAAAGAATATTTGCTATGAGAACAGCACACAACCCCTGAAAATGTGTTTCAGAAGGTGTTTCAAAACTGGAAAAAAAAAAAAAAAAAAATGTTGGGAGTAGTGTATCAAAAATTGAAGGAACTACTTTGAAGGAGACAAGTCTAATTAAATTATAAATAAAGCAATATGTTGAAGAAAAAAAAAAAAAAAAATTCTCCACAACACAAGGTCCTCAGTTCAGTCTCACTCCAAAGCATCTAGGGCAAATGTCAATTATCTTTAGCCTTGGGTCAACCCATACCTTGTGAGTTAAATTGGATAAAAAGAACTTGTAAAGAAGCCCGTTGGATGGTTTGTACCTGTAATTCAAAGGTACAGCTTTGACTCATACTGTGTTATGCTAATTCTGCCTGAGAATTATGTTAGGGGTACAGCTGTTTGTGGTATTATGCTTACCCACTTGTATGCTAATCCAATGAGCAAGTAATTTACTTGATTGAACGGGTGAATCCTTATCAAATTCAATAGAGATTCATTCATCTACATCAAGGTTTGGATTTTGTGTGTGTGTATATACACACACACACATACATATATATATATAAAACACATATTTACCCTTTAGCATCCAGATCTATCAAATGTAATGCTTACTCATTCACATTATTTTGAATTAATCATGCATTATCTTGTAACTTCAA
The DNA here is from genome assembly GCF_046866305.1 of Octopus bimaculoides. NCBI lineage: Eukaryota > Metazoa > Mollusca > Cephalopoda > Octopoda > Octopodidae > Octopus > Octopus bimaculoides. The sequence goes on along the minus strand of NC_142928.1, from coordinate 72,087,612 downwards.
GATTTCAATGATGTGATTGTTTATTCTTAGAATTACATTGTAGTGTAGGTGTGAGAGGCCAGATCCAGTTTGTCTGGTCATAAAACAAAATATTTGTGCTAGATATGGCTGGTTAAAATGGTAAAGGGTTAATGTAGATGATAAAGATAAATATTTAATATCTGATTATGTTACCAGACTCAGCTTTACTAAATTACAGAGAAAGCCAAAATATAAAAACAAAAGCATTATATTAAGACAGTGGCAATAATCCACTGAGGTCAAATAGCTAAGTGCAAATATACTGTATCATTACTAAAAGTACATTAACCATTGTTTGTTAGAAAGAAATCATGTAACAGTATACCACAGTATAAACTGAATATCTGAAATTACACAATTAGATGGTAGAAATATTGAACATTAAAGAAAGAATATGTAACTAATTTAAAACTAATTGTGTAACAAATGTATAATGACTATATAATTGTAAACTACTGATGTGTAGAGAAAAGTGAAAATGCAGAGATGTTAATCAAAGCTGAAACATAACTTCACTCTGTTTTATAGTTGGAAATATTGCTGTAAGTTTACAAATTATTTTATATGTATTACATTAATATATTCATTCTTTTAACTAAGTTTATTCCACATAATCCTTTTGTTACCATATTTCCGTTGAAATACAATGCTTTTGTCTCATTCAATTTGAAAATAATGAATTTATTAAAATAACATTGTCATTATTAATCTGGTGTTTGGAGCATAAACAAGGAGTTTTAATGGAAGCTTTTTAATTAAGACTACTTTAAAACAGGAAGTTAATATTACAGACTGGAGCAGTCTGAAGCATGTTGGTATCAAAAGAGTTAAAGTATATTTCCAGTAAACCTTTGCTTCTATGTTTTGGAATTTGAGAAAAATTTCCTTCTCTAATTGATAAAACAAAGAAGACCGAGAACAGTGAATATTAAACGTAATTGGTTTTCTGCATTTCTAAATACTTCTACATATTAAGGCCATTTCATTTTAAATTATCACAACTGAACAATTCTCTACATAACCTATGTAACAGAGTATTAATTTCTCAGACAAGGAATAATGATTTTTTTCAGAAATAAGATTAAGCATAATATTCATCTGCTTAATAATAGAACAATTTAAAATGATTAAAGTACATTCACATAACTAAAAGATGTTTACTTGCTAAGTAAAAGAGCATGAATCTATGTGGCATCAGTGTCATCATCATCATCTTCCTGCCTGTTTTCCATGATATAATGAGTAGAACGAGTTATAATGGTCAAAGTCAGTTCTTATGTGTGGCTACTACCATCTCAGATGGACCAAGAGACCATATCTGGCCGCTACATTTTGTTTTGGCATAGCTGAGCCCTGGGGTCAATGTATCTGACTTACCCTCTCCCCTGAGCAGAGTAGTGCTTAAGAGGAGAGTGGGGGTCGGGGTAACAAAAAGGTGATATGAGAGAAGAGAGAGTTATGGTGAAAAGTTTATCATGGCACCAACACAAGGGAAGTGGGTATGTCCTTGACAAGACAAGACTAAAGGGCCTCTTTGTACATTTTGTAAAAAGATTGGCTAATGAGCAGAGATAATGTTGTCAAAGTGTGTTCTATTTAGCATGGCACGGCCACTAGTAGATTACTTTGTACTCTGCAAGATAAAAAGAAGGGCCTCTCCCCACTGTGTTATCTCAATATTACTAATAAAGTGGGCATGACTGAAGGTGACAGCAGAAGTATCAGGGTGGGAGGGAAGAGAGAAGGAAGAGTATAATGGGAGAGACAGAGTGATCAGGGGACAGTGCTGGGAGTATTGAAAATTAACAGCAACAGCAAGGAGAAGCAGTAATTGCAGGCAGTAGTAGGAAAGAAAGCAAGTGGATAATTGTTGGAATGGTTGGTGGTAAGCGTGCAGGATAGCCTCATGTGTTATTGGAGATAAAAAGAGAGAGTCAGCTCATCAACCAATAAGAGGAACTAGAAGCGGGTGTGCTTTGTGCAGTTCAAAAGCTAGACAGATCAGAACAGAGTGGAAATGTTCTATTTGCAAAGTTCCTCTCTGTCTTGGTAAAAAGAGGCAATGTTTCCAAGATTATCACAAATAAAGATTTACCTATTGTTCGGCAGTACAAATTTTAGACCACCTTCACTAAGTCAAAATCATATATATTTTTTGTAATTTCCAACTAGAAATGCTTAATTTAGTTAATGATAAAGGACTAATTTATGTGTGGTCAATGTAAGGTCAATGAATAAATTTTTGCCCTTTTAGAGTTTTTTTTTTTGGCCTATCTAGCTCACCCCTGAAAGACTTAAGTTACAGTGCAATATTTGAAAGAAGCATTTAAGTGCAGCGAAAGAACTGAAATAGGCAAAGGGTATAGTACAACAATCTGATGGGGAAATCAAAACAAAAAAAATATTCAAGAGAAAGGACAACAAAATTGAGGAAATGCTGAATATTTTTAATGTACTTTTCAGTTCAGTGTCAAAACATCAAACCACCTGGAACTGCCCCAGGTTCTATGACATAAACTTATTATTCTAAAGTGGTCTAAATTATAATCTTCCATTAAAATTTTATGTTAATTTGTTCCAGATCCCAGCTTAATAACGAGAAAGTTATTTTACTAAATTCTTCATTATTTTCAAAATTAATTGAAACAGAAATATGGTAACAAAAGGGTTAATGAATAGTAAGTTTCTTATTTATAATTCTTGCAAGCTGGCAGAATTGTTAGCATACTAGATGAAATGTTTAGTGGCATTTTGTCTGTCTCTCTGTTCTGAGTTTCAATCCTGCTGAGGTTGACTATTCTTTCAGGGTCAATAATATAAGTACCAGTTGGGCACTGGGATCTATGTAATCGACTTGTTCCCCTCCCCCAATATTTCAGGCCTTATGCCTATAGTTGAAAGGGTAATTTATAATTCTTGGTTTAAATTACAGTTAAGCTTCTGCATTTGAAATATATAAGCTGTTCAAAGAGAGGTCAAGTTTTGTACAGCAAGGCAAGAAAGTATACATTTAAAAAAGCTGAGATGAAAGGTATTAAGTTCTTTGTATCAGATAAAATGTCATTACTAATCCACTGAAGCAGACACTGTATTTCCTTTACTGTTGAGGGAAGGGTGGTTAGTCAATGAAATATATTACTTGTCACTTCAAGGATGCACAGTTGATATATTAGCATGAATTAGAAGCTAAAAAAAGTGAATGAATGATCAATGTTCAATGAGACAAACTCCTAGGAACTGTGATTAAACAATGACACCTAAAAGCAACATCACTAATCATATCCATCAGGCTTCGGTGGGCATCATAGTACAAACGCTGGTCAGTGAGTGTAATGTAACAGCTTTGCTTCTTATTAATTCAAGTCCATTATTGAACCAGCTAAGCATGGTTGATAGAAGTTAAACGAGTATTGAGTACAGTTGTTCATATACTATTGGTTACCAAAAGCTGAAAATTTATATGAAAAAAAAAAAAAACATGCAACAGTTTATAAGCTAGAGGGAAATCTAAAATCTAAATTATTGAAGAGTAAAATCATCATCATCATTTAATGTCTGCCTTCCATGTTGGCATGGGTGAGACAGTTTGACAGAAGCCGGCACCAGGCTTCTGTGACTTTTTTGGCAGGGTTTTTACAGCTGGATGCCCTTCCTAACACCAACCACCCAGCAATGTAATAAATTATATTTTCAGGGTGGTTTAGTTCAATTAAGTTATACTGGATATTGTGAAAATGATTTTAAATTGGTTCTAAAACTGCAAAACTTAGCTGGAAAATAATGTCAGAAACTAGGCATAAAGAACTAAAAAGAAAAAAAGTGTAATCAAATATTAAATATTTTCCTCTAATGTTCTCTTAAACTGCTGCTTAAGCTACTATTATTTTCCTTCCTATTACCCTCATTACATCTGCAGTCTTGCGAAACTGATCAGAATTATAACTTTCCAATAATTAAATCGAACTTGCAGCAATTCCATTTAACAAAAAAAAAAAAAAAAAAAAAAAAAAAAAAAAAAATCTGGAGTTTCTAAAACAGATATAGACATTATCCCTTTTCTCTAGATTAATGAAAAATGAATAGAAATAATAAAAAAAATTATTTGCAAATATTTTAATAAATATTTGTGACAAGTTTCCTTTTGCAATAGGGACATGCTACAATTCCTAGGAGTAGCAACTTAGAAACTTTAACTCTTTAAGCATTCAGATTACTTTCAAACATAATGCTTATCCATATTGTTTGGAATTAAACATGCATTATCTTGTTGCTTTGAGATTTCAATGATACGGTCGTTTATTTTTAGAATGACATAGTAGTGTAGGTGTGAGAGGCCAGTTTGAACATGAAACAGGTAGAATATTTGGGCTGGACATGGTCTACTTAAATGCTGAGAAGTTAAAGCATTGAAATTCTTAAAGAAAAAAAAGAAAAAAGAAGAACACTGTAATATGTTAAAATAGTCTACAGATAAAAAAATTCATTTCATGTCATTTAACTATCACCATGCTGGTGCATCATCTACCAAAAATGTAGTTGATTTTAATCATATCAACTGAAACTCATTTAATCATTCTTGGATAGATTCTGTCATTCCTATGCCTTTATTTATAGAACTGCCTTTAATCTACCAACCCCCACCTCTTACAATGTAATTGAAAACTGCTTCATTACCAGCTGTTTTGACTGACACTTGCACCTCATTCCATACCTACATAATGGTGATAACCATTCTTATCTGACCACCTTAGACTACCATAGCAGCCTTAATAGCTAAGAGGTCATCCATATCATGGAGTGATATGGTTTCTCAGCTGTATTGAAACCAACCAGTCTTACACTAGTTAATCACTGATGAAACCCAACAGTATGTGAAAATGGTTCTGCCTCATGTGCATTAGAGAAAAAACACCACAGAGTCCACAAGCCATAGCAAAAGCAATTCAACAAGGTGTACAATAACTCTGAATAAAAACTGATACAAAACAGGAGACACTAGAGTCCTGGCAGTTCAGCTCTTCTCGTATTGGTGGCATAAACAAATGTATTTAATCCACAATGTTAAGTGGTTGACAATAGGAAGGGTATCCAGTCATAACAACTATGTCTTCAAGAAGAAGAAAAAAATGTCTCATAAACTTGAAAGAAGTTTAATACAAGCATTTTCAATGAAAATAGTTGAAGTAAATACAAAAGAAATGTATATATATCACACTATCGAATTACCTTTTAATTTTAGCATCAAACAGAATTGGGTGGAAGATTTATACTCCAGAGACTTCAAATTATACAAGACACACACACACTCTCACACATCTATTGAATCAAATCCTTTTAATCTTATTACTAACAATAGCTTTTAGGAGAGAGAGAGAGAGAGAGAGAGAGAGAGAAATTACAATGTATGTCCAAGGGGGGAAGAAAGGTTATACATGTGTTTATGTTTGTCAGAAGAAAGAAAGAATACATAGAAGCATGAGAGAGAGAGAGAGAGATTAAGTACATGTGTGTGGAGAGGCCATCTATCATTCTTATGATATAGATCGAGAAACTTTTTATCAACATAATAGATAATGTTTATAATCCCTTTTCCTCAATACTCTATTATCATTGACCAAAAGAAATTTATTTAGTCAACAACATTTATTAACTGAAGATCTATTCCTGAATTTTATCTAGTCTTTGAATAATACTGGTTTCAGAAAGTATTAGTAACACTTTCCTTCCTTCATAACAGTTAAATTCTTCAACGTGACAGTTGGTTAAATGATTTGGTAAACTCAGGCACATACATCAATAAGTTGAAACAAGAGTTGAACAGCTGAATTCAAAAGACAAAATATCTTTTACTTGCTTCAGTCATTGGACTGTAGTCATACTGGGGGGCATTGCCTTGTTAGATGTTAATATAAACATTGTTATGGGTGTGGTAGTGCAATTAAGAAGTTTGCTTCTTAACATGGTTTTGAACAACTGCTTGGCACCTTGGATGTCTTTTGTTATGAACTTGGGTTGTCCAATACTTTGTTAAGAGTGGAATTTAGATGTGAAATCTGTAAAGCCTTTCTTTCTTTCTCTATTTCTGTATGTGTGCACGTGGTTGATAATATGAAAGGCATCCAGCATAGAGACCATGCCAAAAGCAGAACATAAGAACAAGACTTGGGCTCTAAAAGCTGCATTACAGAAGAGGGCAGTAACTCAAACAGGCTAAGGGGACCCTTTAGTTTCTTTATATGAGATAACCTCTCTAGTACTAGTGACATGGTAAAATATACCCAGTGTACATTGTTAAGACAGATGCAACACCAAAGTTGACATGCTTTCTGCTACATGAGTGGGCATAGACTGTAACCGTATCTCTTATCCAAGGAAAAATGGATGTAAAATGATGATGATATTGTATGTGCTTCTTAAAATGGAGTCAAGATATCAAACACTCCATTTTTACCTTCGCCTTAGCAAAGGTGGAGGTATTGTTTTCAGTCATATTTGTTTGTTTGTCCCTGGACAAGATATCTCAAGGATGTTTGGTCTCGTGATTGGCACAAACTGATTAAATTTTGGGATCGGTCTGGTACCAGACAAGGATTCTGGATTATTTTTCTGGTTGTCTTTTACTTAATTTTTGAGAGCAGTCAGGTTCATTTTTAGTATTCTTGTTTGTGAGAGCAGTTGAGTTTATTTCAGATATTCTCATTTTAAAAATCAACTCTAGCTAATCGTTGAGAGGACGTTGGTGTTACCTTGGCAGAGGTTTGTGCTCTCTGAGTGCTGGGTTTTTTTTTTTATTGTTATTGCTTAGTTGAAAGGAAGAGAATGATCATGTCTCTTTACAAAACACCTGAGATTGATGGGGAAGGAAACAATTAGGTAGGTATCCTCAAACTAGAAATATGGCCCAGACAGTTGCACCAGAATGAACTTTGCTAAAAGAGTACCCAAGAACTAAGGAGGATTTGAACTCAGAAAATATTCCATCTGATGTTCTAATGGTTTTATCAGTCTGCTGCCAAGAGAGATGCTTCATTTATTGATCCCTAGAGGATGACAGGCAAAACTGACTTCAACAGGATTTGATCTCAGAATGCAAGAATCTGGAATTTATGCAAAAAGGCATCTCATATGATAATCTAAGGATGCTGCCAAGTTGCTGCTCAAAATTTGTGTGTAACAACACCAACAGTTAAAAAAAAAAATGAAAGAAAAAAGAAACTGGTGTTGTGTTAAAAAACTGTTAAGCATTACATAAAAATATCAATACAATAAGTAAAAGACTGGAGGAAATCCTGTTGTAGATACAACAAAAGCCTTTTGAAAGCAGAGCCCCATCATTGCTACAGTCCAATGACTAAAATCAGCTGGTTTCAGCAAGCCATTCAGAAATGAATCATATATTTTAACTAGGAAGAGTTGAAAGATTAAATCTAATAATAAATTTTCATTTATTTCTATTTTATTATTTATTATTATAAACAGAATAAACAAAAATAAGTGTTTTAATGAAATCTGTTTATAAGCATTAGAGAAGGAAGAGGTGGTGGTGGTAGTAGTAATAGTAAGTAGTGATAGTAGTTGTAGTTATAAAAGTTATTAAATAAATAACCTTAATACTTTACATTAATGAAGAAGAGAAACATTTTTTCTTCTTCAAGTGCTTAATGCAATAAACTTGCTATTTTTAAAAACTAATAACTTTTGAACAGAGGTGGAGACTTTTAGATTAAAAAACAAACCCATTTCACTATTTATATCAAATAAATATCATCATCATTTAAACACTCACTTTTCCACACTTGCATGGGTCAGACAGAAGATTTTGTTGAGGCAGGTTTTCTATAGTTGGATGCCCTTCCTGTAACTAAACTTCACCTGTTTCTAGACAAGATATTTCCTCATGGCAGGATGTTTTCATGGACGATTGGAAATAAAAAATACTTTGTATATGACAGTGACATTTGGTTACAACTATTGCATGACATCAATCACACACACATTGTATATATGGCAGGCTTTTCTCAGTCTGTATCAAATTCATTCACAAGGCTTTGGTCAACTTGGAACTATAGTATACCCAAGGTGCCACGAAGTGGAATTGAACCTGAAACCATACAGCTTTGCCTCATGTGTGTATACATACACAATAGAAAATTACTATTTGCAAATCTCTCAATGAGAGACATTCAGTAAGAGTATTCTAGAGTAAAGATTATTTGCCAACATAACATGGCAGTCCTGGTTAGCAGTAGCATTTGTTCTAACCAGGACTGCCATGTTATGTTGGCAAATAATCTTTATTATATACATACACATACACACATATATGTATGTTTTTATTTAAATGTAAAACTACATAAGGTGACTGTATGAATTTCATGCACTGCATCTATCAAAGCTATATGTGTGTATACATATGTACATACATACACACATATAGCCGTACGTGACCTAAAGCTGATCATCATACCTACCTCCTCTCTCTTAACACCAACTTAGCTGATCTCTAGAAAAAAAACATCCAGCAGATTGTTAATAACTGTTGAAATAGAACTTGCTGTTTTTCTATGTGTCAGTAGAAGGTAAATTCGCCTAAGAATGCAGTGATATAAGATATTTGCTACTAATGACATACAAATATGCAGAAATCACATGATCTAGAAATTCTACTCTGCTGTTTCTGGACTTTCCATCACTACTGATACTTCTGTGCTTTTTAGCACTATTTGTCCATATGTGGTACTTTCTCAAGATGAATATTGCAGTCTTGTGGTCTTCTTTTCAAAGATCCATGTTAAGCAAGATATACAAATTGCATTTCAAAACTAACTCACTCTCCTTGTTTCTCAACAGTAACTGCAGTGAATTTGACATTAGAAGTTGAAATATATTACAAACATATTTTAATTAACCTAAAATATGTTTATTCCTCATCACTGCTTAGTGCTAATACCATTGTATTTATTCTGACCAGGCAGCCTGAGTGCATATCAGTCACTGGTGTTGTCTGTTTTAAGAAGCTAATCAAGTCATCTCTCTTGGTATCTCCTACTGTGGAGGGCTAAAGAGTCAGAAATGCATCTAGGAGTTCGCTAGCAGGAGATACTGAGAAGATATGATGTTTTTATACCTTTTATTATATGGTAGCTACAGTGAATTTGCTTTTAATAGTTGAAATATGTCATAACCCTAAAGCTCATTTATTTCTCTTCACTGCTTAACACTGCTAAGAGAGAGAGAGGCAAACAAACAAATTGATAGGGAATATAGATTGTTCTATGAAACATGCCTGTGGCACAGTCCTCATGACCAAGTTCTACATGGAAGTTTCAAATCTCAAGTGAGCTTCAGCTGAAACTACTCTGCATCTTCAACTCAGTTTTAATATTGGACTTCCACTAAGTCAACTACAACAATAATTTCCCAAATTGATGATGGGAAGTGGAAGAACAAGAAAAATTTTAGATTTAATTGTCAGATATTTCACTTTCACTTTTTGCAATTTATGATTCATCCTTCTTCCAGTTTCTGTTTAAGAAACACCAATTTTATAAGTTTCAATTTGATTCAGTGTTTTTTTCACTAAAAGGCATATCACCTTCTACCTCAGTGGTTCTCAACCGGGGTCCATATGGCTCGAGGGTCTATATAAGATTTTGGGGCGTCCATGAATCAAAATAGTAAATTGCAGATCCACAATAGTATTTTAAGTTCCCCTAAAAAAAATTTGCTTTAGATTATGTATTGGTATGTATTGCAAGAAATAGTTAGGTTTCTTTCTCTAACATTTTACATAGTTCAACCTACACAAGTTAGTGTGTGAAAAACAAAATGAGTATTTTGAAAGAGGTTTCTATAAAAGTGGTTTGTAAACATTGAATAGCTATAGGGGTCCATAGATAATAAATGGTTGAGAAATCCTGTTCTAACCAATTTATTTTAGCTCTTGAAGTCCACTTAATAGTTTGTAGAAGAGTTATTATCATAATTTAATGCCAAGCAAAGAATGATAGAGTTCTTAGCAGTAGCTGATTAAAAGTACCATATTTTAACATAAGGAACCTCCTAATTTTGGGGGCTTAAAAAAGGTTTTGTAAGGGATTATAATACTATCCATGTATAAGAAACTCCCATATTTTTTTTACTTAATTTTTGACAAAAAGTGTTCCTTATACATGTTAAAATATGATATAAAGTTAGAGTTAAAAGTTATGGTATGCTCTTGGTGCATACCTTACATCCATAGAGTTAAGGTATGCTCTTGGAGATCTAAATTTACAAGTTAGTATTGGAATCCTATCATTTAATTAAATGTATACCATTATTGTACTCAAGAAACATAATGGAGGCTAACCAATTCCATTTGTCAGCTCAATAAACCAGAGTCATTATCCATCAGACATAAAAATTGGCATAGAGTAAAAAAATTGATATTGTTGTTCAAGGTATGATATAACAAACCAATTATCCTAAGAAACCTTTTCAATGCTTATAATCTTAGATTAATTCTAAATATTAAGTATGACACTTGATGGGCAGCTTTAGCTAATTAGACAGACGTCATATCGATAAAATTAAAATGGTTATAAATCATATTTAATATTAATCTAAGATTAAAGTTTGTTTTTTCTTTTCTTTCTTTTTTTTTTCTTCCTACAATTGTAGCTTCATGCTTTTCTGAAACTGATCTCTTACTTAGGTCAAAGTCTAATAAAGGCATCAATATAGTCAAATGAATTGATGAAAGACAATGTAGATTTGATAGTAGAGCAATGAAACTATCACATTACACACTTTCAATTTAAATTAATTAGAAATCTAGAACTTTAACTGAAGAACTAAAAACTTTGATTGAATTGTTGCTATTGCCTTTGGTCGGTTTAGCTCATCATTGTTCAACAATAATTACCTTTCCTTGATATGGGCATAGCCTCCTTAATATGAATATATTACTTCAAATTATGCTCCCCACATTAGGTTGTATTAGCACTTCCTATTTATTTTCATATTGCAATTATGTATCCCTGAGTCATTTCCATCAGACTTAGTATGGATTGTTACATCAGAAAAGGTGAGATACAAATAGCTTCCTATCTCTATTGGTTTATGGAGGAACATGAATGACTTTGTTGAAGAGGTCTAATAAAACTGAAACAAGTCTGGATTTGTTAACATATTTGCTGAAGATCAGACTGTCTTTTCCTCTCCTTCATCACATCACCTATTTCCAATTCTAATAAATTGTGGCTCATGTAATTAACTCATTAAAATAACTCTGTTGCTTCTTTTAAATTTTTAATTATTGCCCTAGTTTTGTTAAGCATTGTTCTATGATATGGTATAGTGTTAATTTACCTGTCTGTGATATGGTTATAGCTTTGACTAAAACTAATATGCACATCACATAATGTAGGCATAAGCATTTATTTTTCTGCTCATAAATCACTAAGGTGCTCAACTGATTTTGCATATTCATTGCCCTTTTGTATTTTCTATAATATTTGGAAACTTAGAATCTCTAGCTTTATCTCTCACACACACACTGATAATTAGGACTACCTAACAACTTGACTTAAACTGGTTTCATTCACAGTGAACAACATGGCTACATCTGATGTTTATCCAATAAAGGATTTGAATATCCAGATATGTGCATAAAATCAGTTATCTTTTAAATACTTTTGAATAGAAAATAAAAAGAAAAAAAAGAAAAAAACAACAAATTGAAAACATGCAAACAGATTAGATGTGTGAGTATATGAGTGTAGCTTCAGAATACTGTATTTCATTAAAGTGGATATGTAGCAAAACCTATTTATTTCAATCAATAAATCACTGATTGAGTCAGGTGTCAGCTTAAAGTGGCAACTTTAAATCGCAGACCACTGGTTCTAACATGGAAGATATATTCAAAAGAGATCAATTTATTAAAACTGTACTCTGTGGCAGTGATTGATTAACATCAGGTGAACTTTGGTAGCCACGTGCGATTAAGTGAAAGGTCAAGGATACTAAATATAGATTTATTCCCTTTTTTTTTTCTTCTCCATAAGTTTAATAAAGTGGATTAAGATATAGATGCACCCTTCAATTATACATAATCCTAATCAACTCAAAATCTGCTGCTGAATAAACTGGACATTGTAAGTTATCTCTTGTTTATACAGTGGAGAGATGTTCATGATTCTATTCTCATTCATAAAAATGTTATTAAACTAAGAAATTCTCTACAATTATTCAGATTTTATTTTCAACATTATTAGTTCCATAGTGCAGGAATTTAGGCAATTTTTTTCTATCATTCTGACTCCACAAAATATAATCTTTAGCAATAATGAAAAGTCCTCATTTAAAAAAAAATTTATATTTAAAAAAATACTCAAAAGGCATTCTAGAAGTTCATGACATATCATTTAAAAAAAGCACTTAATAGTCACTATACCCATGTAAGATGATAATGCTATTTTTTAATTGCTTCAACCATTGCACTGTGACCATGCTGAGACACTGTGATATTTACTCTATTGGTTTCTTATGCCCAAACCACAAAGTAACAGGCACATAAACAAGTTAACAATGAAGGTCAATCAGTGGCAGGGGATGTATAAACACACACACATGACAGGCTTCTATTAGTTTCTGTCTACCAAATTCACTCACAAGGCTTTGATTGGGTCAATGCTTTAGTAGAAGACACTTGCCCAAGGTGCCACACAGTGGGACTGAACCTGAAGCCATGTGATTGGGAAGCAAACTACTTACAACACTGCCATGCCTACGCCCATAATGATAGAATCTCCGGTATACAAGACAGAGCATTAAAAAACTTTAACTAAAATTATCCTTACAATTGAAAGACAAAATCTCTCACTAATGGGTGTTTAACAACTGAAACTAACAATGAACAACTTTAGTAATGTCAGCTAGTTGAAAGTTTTGGAAAATATTGACAAAGCAGTCAGGAGTGGATTTTTGCCTTTTAAAGACAATTGGTGAGAGTAATAGATGTGTTTTGATCTTGTTAAATCTCATCAGCCAAGCACTGGCTCTTGTGCGGGTGACACATAAAATACACCATTTTGAGTGTGGCCGTTGCCAGTATCGCCTGACTGGCCTTTGTGCGGGTGACACATAAAAGCACCTACTACACTCTCGGAGTGGTTGGCGTTAGGAAGGGCATCCAGCTGTAGAAACTCCGCCAAATCAGATTGGAGCTTGGTGTAGCCTTCGGGTTCCACCAGTCTTCAGTCAAATCGTCCAACCCATGCTAGCATGGAAAGCGGACGTTAAACGATGATGATGATGATGTTGGAGTTGTTTACTTACTGTGCTTAAATTCTAAACACACTAGCAGGAATTTTTGTCTTCTACTTGCAACAATAATCTAAGTTAATTGAAAATTTTTTTTTAGCTCAGTATATTACATATGTGAGACTCAACCATTATTTATAAATGTCATGCAGAATACTCCCCAAAGTATTTTCCTTGTAAAATAGATCCACACCCATTTCCAAGTGAAGTATCCCAGTGTAACATATCTGCACCAACAATTTATAAATATATTTATAGAACTATGAAACTAAGCTATGAAAAAGTGGAAGCAAAGCATGTGGAAAACAAGGAAAGTTTGGAGGGGGGGGGGGCAAGTGCAGAGAGAGAGAGAGAGAGAGAGAGAGAGAGAGAAAGAGAAAGAGAGAGATGGAGGGGGTACATATTGATGTGAGAGGGAATATAAAAAAATGAATGAGAGAGAGATAGAGAGAGAGGCTTAAAAAAGAGGTGACAGGAAGTTTTAAGGAAATATTTATTTAAAGACGGATGTTTTTTTCCTATTAGGATTGGTTTCTACAAATTTTAATGATTGAAAATTATTGATTAATTAAATCCATACCAGACAAACTACTAGTTTAACAATTTAAATTTGTTTAAATAATCTAATCAATAAAAAAACTTCATTAGAATTTTCTTTTTTAAACTAAAGAGGAAATTTTACAAGTGAAACTTGCTAATTCTTATTGCATTTGCATATCTTTAAAATAAATGTAAAAGTGAAAGCATGATGCTGATCAAAAAGATGGATATTATTTTAAATGATACTGAATAGAAAATTAAATTCCTGAATTCTTTAATTCCCAGCATTTTAAAAATATTGTAATTTTACAAAACCTACTAAGCATAATACATTTTAAACCTTTTGATACTAACCTGCACGAGACTGAGTTTAATTTTATGATACTAAAGTTTTTTGTTATGTTACTAAATCCTGCCAAATTCTTCAATATTTCCAAATTTAATTGAAACGCATACACATAATTTTTTTCCTTTATTATTTAAGGTGCTGAGCTGGCAGAATCATTAGTATGCTGGGTAAAATGTTTTGTGGTATTCCACCAATCTTTAAACTCTGAGCTCAAATTCCACAGAGGCTGACTTTGCCTTTCATCCTTTCGGGGTCAATGAAATAAGAAGGGAGTACATATAGAGAATGAGGGGATATAAAGCACTGGGATTGATGTAATCGACTACCCCCCCTCCCCACAGAAAGAATTATTTATCTTGTTTCAGTAATTATATTGCGACCATGTTAAAGCAATGCCTAGAACGGTCTAGTTGATTAATCAACTAAAGTCTAGTATTGATTCTATTGGCCACATTTCGCTGAACCACTAAGTTATGGAGTTGGAAACAAACCAACACTGGTTGCCAAATGATGAGAAACAAAAACAAAGATACACATATATTCACACACAACAGACTGTCGCACAGTTTCCAGTTACCAACTTTACTTACAAGACATTGGTCAGTCTAGAACTGTAGAAGACATTTTCCAGTGTTGCACAGTGAAACTGAACTCAAAACCATGTGATTGCAAACTGCAAACAAACTTCTTGACCACACGGCCAAACTTGTCCCTATATAGTCACAAAAGTATTTTAACTGGAAATTAATTTTGCGTGATGGGCAACATAAGATTTCCTATTTGAGATTAATCAAATAGCAGAGAAATTTTCTCCAGTAGCAGGAGTCAGAATAACAGAACAAATTGATGCCAATATTCAGTGTACGAAGTGTAGCTTTATTAAAATGTATCAAATCAATTAGTGGTGAATTTGAACAACTACAATTAAACAAACAAACAACAAAAACGATAACAATAATTCTTTCTAATTTTGGCAGAAAGCCAGCAATTTTGAGGGGCAGGAGGAGCCCAGAACACTGACCCCATGTTCAACTGGTACTTATATGAACTCAGAACATAAAGGACCAGAAGGAAAGCCACGAAACATTTCATCTGATGCAACAAAGATTCTGCCAGCTTGCTGCCTTAATAATAACAATAATTCTTTCTACTGGCACAGGGACTGAAATTTTGGGGCATGGGGCTAGTTAATTATAGCAGACTCAGTGCTTAAATGGTACTTACTTTATCAACCCCAAAAGAATGAAAAATAGAGATGATCCTGACATCACCATCATAATAATTCTTTCTACTATAGGTACAAGGCCTGAAATTTTGAAGGAGAGGGATAGTCAGTTATGTTGACCCCAGTATCCAACTGGTACTTATTTTATTGATCCCTGAAAGGATGAAAGGTAAAGTCGACCTCAGTAGAATAATAAGTATAATAATCATCCTTTCTACTATAGGCATAAGGCCTGAAATTTTAGGGAAGGGGGCTAAGTCGATTACATTAATCCCAGTGCATGACTGGTACTTAATTTATCAACCCTAAAAGGATGAAAGGCAAAGTCAACTTTGGTGGAATTTTAACATAAGAATTGGATGTAATATCACAAGGTATTTTGTTGAAGGCACAACAAGGCCAAAACTTTTAAGATGAGTGTTTAGTAGATTTGACTAATCTACAAAAAGTATTTTAACTAACCATCCTACAAGAAGTATTTTAACTAACCATCCTACAAGAAGTATTTGACTGTTTATTTTATCTAACTTGGAAGGACAAGAGGTGAAGTTGAACCTGGTATGATCTGAACTGAGAACATAAAGAAACAAATAAAAACCATAAAATATTTTACTTGATTTTATCATTTACTTTTACTGAAAACTGTAAAGTACCACAAAGAGATTTATAAGAGGTATGAAATCTAATCATAAGTTTTAGAAATGAGCATCAAAATATTCAACTTCTAAAGTTTCAAATAAGGCATTTTATGAGGCATTTTTCTAGAAGCTCCCACTAACAACCACTTTTTTTTTATTAGTTTACATTGCTACAGTAATTAATACTGGATGACTATTCCTTATAGTTGAAATTTAGCCACTATTTTGAAGACATGTATTTAAACTAACTACAGTTACCAATGTACTACTGATGAGAAATTAACATTGCAATTAAAGCAGCTTACTTTTATTTGATATATATAAGGTGCATTTTATAAATCTTATAAAAGAAAAAGTTTAACACAGGTTAAGATTATTACTGTTTAGCCTAATGTTATCTCTCCTCAAGCAGACCTATGATGAAAAGCATTCTAACTGACCCCACCCAATCTTTTTATACATCTGGAACTACAAGACCTAATGTGTCCTTACCATTTTATGACAATAGGGTATAATTTGGTCAATATTTTTATCAATGCAGGCTAAATTGGACTCTTTCTCGCACAGGTGTATTTTCTAGTCAAAAGCAATTAAACATTCAAATTATTGTTGATCATAAAAAATGCTACATTGGATAAGAAAATGTATATCAGAATCACAGATAAGATACACTGATGCTGAAAATTAAAAGAAAAACAAATAAACAAACAAGCAACTTAATTTATCAAAAGACCCACCCTTTGTAAATCTTTATATATTTGTGGTTACCTACTTCCCAAGAGACCAAACCTTAATAAGGCAATCCTAGAACATAACTGCCCAATTCCCAGGAAACCAAACCTTAATTGAGAAGTATTTACATCAGGTTTTAAACAGGAGGAGTGTTCACATACATACTTTCAAGACAACAAATTCAGCACATTTGAGATGTATTATTAAAAATATCTTAATGCTCATGAGACTGAGATGATCTATCAACTTGCATTTTTATACTAAGAAAGACAACTTGACTTCTGAAGTATATATAACATTCTTTATCAGCTGTAGTATTTTTTTGACAGAATTTTAAATAATCATAGGCTTCTTATATCTTTTAATTTTTATTTGTGTTTTGCAAAAATGCTCTTGTTTTTCATTACTGTAAAAATGCCAGCAAGTTTTGTCTACAGAAGTTTAAAGACTTACACACACATGTATGTATATGAATTTTAGATTAGTTAAAATATGTTAGCATGGAGAAAAAGTTCTCTCATGGTAAAAGGTGTAAAAACACTATGTCTGCTCAGTACTTCCTCTAGCAGTTTCCCAGACACATATTTCTGGCTCTCAATGGGAAATACTTAACAGAGATAACCCTGGGCAGATTCAAAGTCATAGCTTTAACTAAAAAGTAGACATCGGTGACTGAGTTGCACTAGTGGATCACCTGGTTCAAATAGAAATAGCAGCATCAGTGCCTAGCAGTGATTAGGAATAAATGAACTTTAGATTAGCTCAAATATGTTTGTGACATATTTTAATTTCTAAAGGCAAATTCACTACAGTTACTCTGGAGAATAAATTCTTTCTGATGGTAAAAGATATGTTTTTACACCTTTTAGCACATGAGAAAATTTATATACACATATAAACAAACCCATTAATTAACTTCAAATGTGTTGTCAATTACTTGAGAGAAGTATAACAAAGTTTCTTAATCTATGCAAATGGTTGTAAAATGAGTGAAAATTATGATCAGAACTAGAAATAACCAAATTTCTAAACATGATTTCAAATTAAATAATAACCTGACTTAACAATAGATATCAGATAACCGGTGACAATGAATAACAAGGGTAAATTTAACTCCAACAGGATTTAAGCTCAGAATGTAAAGATGTTTGTAAATACTGAAAGCAATGATGCTGGTTAAACTAGAACACCTAAAACTCATTGGAGTATATACAAAGAACTATTATTAATACAAACACAAATACTTTTAAATAGGAATTTTTTATACAATCTCTACAGAAATATTCATAGTTAGATTAGACAATGTCCTCATTTTCAGATTAATCCTTTTGATACCAAATCTGCCTCAATGTCTCTGGTTCTATGATTCAAACTTCCTGTTTTAACCCTTTAGCATGTAAACTGCCATGACTGGCCCAAATATTCTATGTTTTATGCTAAAACTGACCAGATCCAACCTCCCATACCTATCCTATAATGTCAGTTTAAAAACAGACAATCATGGTTTTGAAATCTTGAAGCTACAAGATAATGCATGATTAATTCAAAACAATGTGAATAAATAAACATGACATTTGACAAAGAAATCTGAATGCTAAAGAGTTAAAGTAATCTAAACTTCCCATCAAAATTTCATGTTAATTTATATTCCAAACACCAGGTTAATAACGATGAAATTATTTTACTAAATTCTTCATTATGATCTAAATTAATTGAAACAATATTTGTGTATTTCAACAGAAATATAGCAACAAATGGTTAAAATGCTCTCTGAAAACATCAGATAGGCAAGCAATCCGATTTCTAACATAGTGGGCATCAATTTTTGAGAAAAAAGTAAAGGCTATTATATTGATACAAAACTCTTGACTGCTACTTTATTTTATTGGTCCTGAAGAGACAAAAAAACAAAACAAAACAAAAAAAAAAACTGAAGTTAACCCTAGCAGTGTTTGAACTCTGAATGTAAAAGAATTTAACTTAAAAATCAAAGAATTTTATCATTTTATCAACCAATTCTGCCACTTGCTGCTCTAGATAAGGCAATTCATAAAATCTGTGCCAAACCAAGAGCTTTTCTTTATCATTTATATGTTGCATTTGTAACTATTTTAGAAATTATTTATCTACAATAAATAGATAAATAAAAAAAAATTAAATATTAGTTGAAAATTATCCATAAGAAGGTAATTGAGTTCAAATACCTATTTTCTGAAAGCATTTTTGAAATAGCTGAGAGACATATGGCAGGCATGTTAAGAAAAGAATGAAAAAATATAAATAAAATAAGTGTAAAAAAAAAAAAAAAGCAGAAAGAAAAAGATGACAACAAGTGCTTAACAGGTATGCTGACATTTTGGCATTAAAGCTGTAATTACCAAAACTGTTACACCTGCTGGAAAGCTATGATGGCTGGGAATTAGGCGTTTCAGAAAAGTAGCTCTATAAACCAGGTTAGCAAATTTGTTTGATGGAGTTAATAATCATTCAGATAGAAAAGAAATTCCAACACATTTAGGTTATGTGAGTGTTTCAACAGAGTGAGAGAATTGATAGATGGTACTTAGTAAATATTAAGTGATGATTAGTAAGATATAACTTCAAAAGGAGAGTAATTATAATACAGTCTATCCATGAAATCATAACAAAAGGTCAATGTTAAACATGACTTTTAATTTCTTTTTTTAAATCAGGTTTCACATGGAAAGAAATCAATAAGGATTTATATATATATATTTATATATATAAATCTTTATATATCTTTTACTTGTTTCAGTCAGACTGTGGCCATGCTGGGGCACCACCTTGAATTGTTAGTTGAATGAATCAACCCCAGTACTTCTTTTTTAAGCCTGGTACTTATTCTATCAGTTCCTTTTGCTGAACTACTAAGTTACAGGGCTACAGACACACCAACACCAGTTGTCAAATGTTGGTGGTAGGGGACAAACACAGACAGAAACATGCATGACAGGCTTTGGTTGACCCCAAGACTATAGTAGAAGACACCTACCCAAGGTGCCATGCAGCGAGACTGAACCCAGAACCATGTAGTTGGGAAGCATACACACACACACACACACATATATATACACCATTGTAACAGTACTAATTAATACTTCATCGAAAACAGTTCAAGCTACACATCAATAATACTAAACATTTTTATAAGCTTTTAATAGACATAACTTGAATATTTAATATGAGCATGTATTAGAAGCATTCAGAAAGTACCTTCAATTAGAAAACAAAATAAAAAATTGTATCAGCTTTAAAATCATTTACTACTTCCCATTTTAAGCAACATTTTTTAACTGCCCTATCTACAGTTCAAACCATACCAACTTGAGATCGGCTGTCCTTATTCAGTTTCTACTCTTTTAAACAACACTTATAAAAGAACATTCACATTCATTCTCAACATCTAGTCAGTGACACAGTGCCAAAATACCTATACTGTTACTCACACTTCATTTAGGTTAGATATGCTAGCTAGTTCACATCAAACATTATATCATTCAGAGATTTTTAACAACACTGCCTCAAGCCACAGAAGGACCGCATGTGAGGGGGTGGAGAAGACATTCCAATTTGAAAACATTGTATAGTGAAAGAATAAACCATCACTTCAAAGAACTTACACAAATATATAATGATGATGATGATATATATAAGAGAGAGAGAGAGAGAGAGAGAGAGAGAGAGTGTGTGTGTGGTCACTAAATCTTGGCAGGGTGCTCAAGTATTGAAGGTATGGGATAATATACTATTTTTATCATAGATTTTCAACTGATAGGAAAACCAATTTATGAAATTCAGTTTTACCTATAATCACATATGTCTACATTGTAAAAGCTCAAATCATATGTGTGTGTGTGTGTGTGTGTGTGTGTGTGTGTGTGTGTGTGTGTGCGTGCGTGTGCGTGTGCGTGCGTGTGCGTGTGCGTGCGCGTGTAAACAAATAAACAAAACTTGTCAGAGAGAAGATTAAAGAGACTTTACATGTACATATTTAATTAGGCGACATCAGTGTATCAAACTGGTCCAAACCTTAATACCTTAGTTGCTCTTTAAGAAAATAGAAAAGTGATGGCAAACTACAAGGGGGGGGGGGAGTAAATAAAAAGTAAATATTGGCAAAGAGAACAGACCAACATTGCTACTTCTGAATTTGTTGGATTTACTCAAGTAAGTGACAAGTGGATTGTCTAGTTTATACAGTAAAAACTGTTTACCTCATATGTATATCTATCTCACCTGAAAACAATTTGAACAGTGAATGCGAAAATACTATGACAAGGTACCAACACCTACATGGAATTACAATGAAACCACCTTTAGTTAAATACTATATATTTCCAATATGCTCACACATCTATGCACATAATACACACTTTGAATGTGTTAGAATCTTTCAGAAAGGGAATTATGACTAACAGGAAAAAAGACAAATGAGAGAAACTTTGAAGACCAAATGACCTGGTGAGTCATTTAGGTCAGTGAAATAAACTTTAAGCCTTCGTGTAAATATTCATTAAAATTATGACCAAAGTTGCAAACTTGAATACTTTTTGTTGCATCAGAAAACAAAGTATTGTGGAAGATGATATCCAGGTAAGACAAAAAAAAACAAAAAAAACAGGGCAAATGACAAAAATAAAAAAGAAAAAAAATGAACAAATGTACAGAGTCAACAGGGAGAAAGGAAATATATAAAAAAACTGGAAGGGAAGGAGGGTAATATTGGGTTAGAGTTTCGACATGCTTGAATGCAAGATAGGAAGTTGTGTCTTTTGAGGAAAGGAGAGATAGTGTATAGTAAAGAAAATAAGTATGACAAGCACAAGGAGAACTATTAGTGAACTGAAGTGAAGTAGGTTTGTGTGTGATTGAATAAGGAGCTAAAATGTGTTAGCAAGGTCCTCACACATTTAACTCCCTGTTTGCTCACACATTCTTCCAAGCTTCTCATACATACTTCACATCCTGTCTCAACTTCCCCCACATGCTCATTCTCCTTTACCCATAATCCACCACTTCTTATCTGCCATTCAAGCACATCATAGCTCTGACCCACCACCATGTTTTCACCCATTTTTTTCCTTTCTCTCCTGTCTTCAGAAGGGACCACTGTCTGAAACACTGATTCACATTCCTTTCTTTGTATTATATTCACTTTGTACTTCTGTGTACCCCCATCCTCCCCATAACTGCTTATGTTTTATTTTGATATTATTTTGCCTATGCAAACTCAACAAGATTATTATTTCACAATGCAACCTGATAAGAGAGTAAGCTGTCCAATCACCCTTACTGATCATGCTGTAAATTTATCTGTAACTAAATAAAATGCTTATATTTTCACCAAAGCTGACAGGCTGGATGGAACAAGTAAAAGAATAATCAAACCATATTAATGAGATTTAACAGCTGTCCAAAATCTAGAGTGTTAATCTACCAAAGCATGTACAAACCACATGTAAATAATGAGTGTAGCACTGACTTTTTTATATGGCATTTTAGCTTTTTTATTACCATATTTCTGTTGAAATACACCGTCTTTGTTAGAATTAATTTCGAAAATAATGAAGAATTTACTAAACTAACTCAGTCATAATCAAGCTGGTGTTTGGAACATAAATTAACATGAAATTTTGATAGGTTTTAATTCAGATCACTTTAAACAGGACGTTTGAATCATAGAGCCAGATGTGGACTTTGGTAGGTTGGAATCAAAATGGTTAAACTTGTTGAGAATTAGAATAGTAACTGTGAGCTCAAATAGATGTGTTGTTAATTAAATATGTAATCATATGTGACCAGCCATTAAAACTAATGCAATGGATCTAATTTGTGTGAATCCATTAAGATGCAATACCATACAGGTAAGGCTGCCAAACATTATATAGTTATACAGTAGAAAGATAAAATCCTGTAGTTTAATATGCAGAATATATACCAAATATATCCCTACTCATGTAGAAATAAGCTGTTTAATCACAAGCCATTGAATATTTTTGTGTCATATAAAAAGAGTTCTAATTTCTGCAATACCAGCTAATCTGCATTCAATAATATTTAATAATGTTTCAAATTTTGGTACAAGTGCAGCAATTTTGGGGAGGGGGATAAGTAAAGTACATCAACACCAGTGATCAACTGATGTTTAATTGACCCTGAAGGGATGAAAGGCCAAGTTGACTTCAGTTGAATTTGAACTCGGAACATAAGGATGGATGAAATGCCACTGAGAATGTTGCTTGGCTGGCTAATTATTCTGCCAGCTCACCACCTTATAATACTATACAATAATACACACTATATAATTATATATACTATATACTATATAATATATATATACTATATAATAATAAATACATACAATCATTTATTTGATATTCAATTCAATAAAATTTATTGAAAATGATACTCTATTTGCAACAATTTCAGTCTCTACATTTTGTTTAGCTTTTTAAATATCATTATTGTTGATGTTGGGTGATGCAAAATGTTAAAAGCTACAACAGCAATTATTAGAAGATTGGAGATTTACTAGCAAAAATGCTTTCCTCAAAATCAAAATGTTAAGGAGGAGTGTATTCATGAATAATCACGAATCCATGGGGCTATACTTTGTATAATATGTAGTGAAGAATTACACTGGAATTCTATCTATTAGCTTACAACTAATTAGTAAAGAAGATTAGAAAATAGGGAAGGGCCATTACATATGTGTAACAAAGTTGTTTCATGTAGTCAGGTTACATAAATTGATTTGGATATATTTGGTTGACTTAGGAAATATATGACTGAAAGCTGAACGACCAGTAATGAGTGAAGTAAGCTATGTTATTAAGACTGATATTCAACTTTGTATCTTACTGCACAAAATAAACGTTTACAGCATTGACAGTAAACAGAATTTCACTTTTGTTCATACTTACTATTGATATTTTGTTCTATTTAAAGGATTCATTGGTGCTTCTCAATGAACATGTTTAAGAGGCTTCAAGATAAGGGGATTTTCCTTTTTTCTTTTTCTTTTCTGATTAACACATAATATCAGCACTCTTAGTCCCCTCTGTTGTCTCCCCTCCTGTCCCTTTCACCTTGGTGTTTTTTTAGGATTCCTTCTTTTTCTTCAATTACCATCTTTGCCTTCTTCTGCCTGCCCCCTCTCTCTACTTAAATCTTGTTGGAGACAAGACAACCTCTCTGGTGTTGGTGAATGAATGAGCAGAGATAACAAAGGGTCTCAGACAATGTCTAACAGCAATCAAGACAAAAATGGAATGCATGAGTATGCTGTCTCCCCATAAAGCATTCACTTATCATATGTTGCTGCCATTTCACATTTTAGGCCATTTGTAGCATTCTTATGTAGCAGCCATCTAGCCCATTTAATAATTTCTTTGTTAGCGTCCATGTTTCATTAAAAGGGCAGAATCACTACAGTATGAGATAAGATGCCTTGTATTATTTATTTCTTCCAACTCTCTATATTCTGATTTCAAATCTCATTGACATCAGTGTTGCTTTCATTCCTCTCAGGTGGATAAAATACAGCACTGATTATGAAGGGGGGGGGGGGTAATGGTATCAACTAACCCTTCCTCTCAAAACTGCTGATCTTGTGCCTAAAGAAACGTTTATTAATAAAATCCCTTTGAAAATAATGACAGAGCTAAATTATGATGGGTAGACTAATATAAAGAAATAAACAAGATATTGCACGGACGACATATGAAAAACAGCTTAAAAAAGAAAGCTAGGTGAACAATAATATTGATTTCTACCAAAGGACATAATGCAACAGACTTTTGGGGATGGTTTAATTAATTATATTGACCTCAGTCCTTCTTGATTGGTATTTTATTTTATTGACCCTGGAAAGATAAAGACGAAGTTGACCTCAGCATTATTTGAACTCAGAATATAAAAGGCTATTACTAAATACCATAAGGCACTGTGTCTGACATTAATGATTCTGTTAATCCACCACCCTAAGGCTAACAACTAAATAACTGGCTGATGTAGATCTGTTTTGAAAAGAGAATGCAAAGAAATTAACAATGATCACTAGACTGCCCTTCTGACCTGCAAAAAAAAAACAAAAAAAAACACTAAGCTATTCACCTATATCTATACATATTTGAATGCTAATCTTTTAGTGGGTAGATTCTTAGCTTAATTGTAATGAGTAACCTACAATATTATTTAGTATAGCATCTGTGTCCAACTAAATTGCTTTAATTATATTTTGCCATGAGGTTGTGTGTGCGAGATGAATACTTAAAGTATGACTATTTTAGTAATTGCTTTTTGGGTGGATTACTAAATTTTAAGAGGCTTACTTCACTCTAAAAGCCATTACAGTTTGACAAAAGACACAGATTTAGAAAGAAAATGAGGAAGTTGTATGCCATTCTTTTAAAACTAACATCTGTTAACTATTTACAGTGTGCCAATAATATATAGACAACAAACTGTGTCCTTTTTAAATAAAATTACAGAGAAATTAAAACAGTATGAAATTTATTTACATCTAATGGCAGATACTGTTAGAAAGCGTTCTAAATAAAGAATAAGTAGCATAAAAAGCGCATTTTACTGAAAATTATCTAAAAAAAAAAAAAAAAAAAAACCAAAGAAAACAAAATCACCGATTCAACAGTAGCAAATTATGTAAATATTTTTCTCCTACCTTAAATAACAAATTAAAATTTATTTTAACACAAGATTTTTTTCCAGAGATTGTCATCACCATTATTATTATTGAGTGTAACACTAAATACCTTAAAGTATTTAGTTTCATTCCTTGACAGGCTGCTTTCATAATGCTACCATTGTCAACTTGGCTTTTGCACATAATGGGGATCAGTTCAACTAATTTTACATCTCCCCTACAAAGTTGTGACCTTGTGCTAATGTATTATTGTTACTATTATTGTCACTAGGGTAGTGGATAACAGAAATGGTAGGGCACCAAGCATAATACATTGCAGTATTTTATGAGTTTCTTTTACATCCTATTTCAAATACTACCAAGGCTGACAGACTTTTATCAACTGGAGTTGATAAATCAAATATCAGTGATGCTTTAATTGGCTGATCCCCTTCCCAAATCTTCTGGCCTTGTACCAAGTGTAAGAAATTATTATCAATATATGGATTACCAACAGAAGGTAAGGGTACTTTTTACAACTTGCAATTTAATGTTTGTAATCCAAGTGGATGTTTTGTTTTTCTATTTTAACTCATCAATTTATTATACGTTTTGTTTTTATTTATTTATTTGCTTACTGGTTTGGATAGGAATTAAATTTTGCATTTTCTGCCCTGCCTGGAATGGAAAAAAGCTTTTCCTCTTGCTTATTTAACTTTCTGAACATGGCTTCTTCAAAAGTGGCAGGTGGAGGAAACTCACAATGGCAGTAGCAGCCTTGTAAATACAGAGGAATAAAATGAAACTTATCTCTCCATACACAAAACAGAAGAAATTTTATATAAAGATATAAAAAAAAAAAATGAGAGTATCATTATCATCTTTCAATGTCCATTTTCCTTGCCAGCATAGATTGGAGACTTTGACAGGATCTGGTGAGCCACAAATGGTCATTTTGGGCTCCAATGTAAACTTTGGTATAGTTTATGTGGCTGGATGCCCTTCCTCATGTCAAGTACTACTTAATAGAATGTACTGGGTGCTTTTTTTGTGCCACCAGCACTAGTGGCTGGAGCTTGACATGACTCTGTGACTCACTGGATTCGGTCCAAGTGTGCAAACCAAGAGTGATTGGAGAAAATGTGGGGAAGCTGATGTAGTAAACAACTGCAGCAGTTCAATATATCTTTTATTCTTTACTTGTTTGTCATTAGACCGAGGCTGTGGAGGCGGAATGGCCCAGTGGTTAGGGCAGCGGACTTGCGGTCATAGGATCGCGGTTTTGATTCCCAGACCGGACGTTGCGAGTGTTTATTGAGTGAAAACACCTAAAGCTCCATGAGGCTCCGGCAGGGGATGGTGGCGAACCCTGCTGCACTCTTTCACCACAACTTTCTCTCATTCTTACTTCCTGTTTCTGTTGTGCCTGTAATTCAAAGGGTCAGCCTTGTCACACTGTCACGCTGAATATCCCCGAGAAGTACGTTAAGGGTACACGTGTCTGTGGAGTGCTCAGCCACTTGCACGTTAATTTCACGAGCAGGCTGTTCTGTTGATCGGATCAACTGGAACCCTCGACGTCATAAGCGACGGAGTGCCAACAAGACTGAAGCACCACCTTGAAGAACTTTTAGTTGAATGAATTGACCTTGGTACTTAATAATTTTTTTTTTTCATTTTAAGCCCGGTACTTTTTCTATTGGTCTCTTTTTGCTGAACCACTAAGTTGTGGGGACATAAAACACTAAAACCAGTTGTCAAGCAGTGGTGGGGAACAAACACAGACACACACAAGTTCCTTTCAGTTTCCACCTACCAAGTTCACTCACACAGCTTTGGTTGGCTATAGTAGAAGACACTAGCCCAAGATGCCATGCAGTGGGACTGAACCTTGAACCATGTGGTTGACAAGCAATCTTCTTACCACACAGCCATGCCTAGTTGTGTGAGTTTAAGAGTACCAAACCTGAAGATTCAAGAAATCTGGAAAAAATATTTTACACAAGGAACTAAAATGCAGGGTTGATCCAGATGAGATTTAGTGCTTCTAGATTATTCATTGTACATATGTACATCTTTTCATTCATACTATACCATAATATCATGAGCAACAATATTATCAGTCAAACTTTTAAAACAAAAAAAATTGGTTCCAAAAACCAAGAGGATCTCAAGCCTAATTTAGCTGAAATAAAATTCTAAGTTAATAAATCTAAACACACACAGTTTGAAACAAAGTTTAACCTAGTTTTAATGTTTGTTACTGCTTCAAAGTTCTCTGTGAACAGCTTATGAATGTTAGCCTTTCCCCAAAGTTTTACACTTTGGCAACGATCATTCTACAAAGAAAGCAAATGGTGTTAAAAAGAAAGAAAAAAAAAATCAACAACAAAAAACCAAAAATGCAATCTAACAATTTGTTTATGATGAACATTAACTAGGACCACTTATAAAATCTAGAAAATATTCCATTATAGAGACTATTCTATAGTATCTAAACTGATTAGAAAAACCAATTACATCAAAATGTCAACTAACAACTTATTAGTTTATCTTGAAACTAATAACTAAATTATTAATAATAATTATTATTACAAATAATAACATGGAAAATACACATAACTTTTTCATAATTATTTCTTTAGAATAGATGTGGACATGAATAAAGCGGGAAGTAAAAGACAGAAAACTTTGCTCTCTCAACTATATCTATAGTTGCTCCATACGTCATAATATATCTGAGCTGCTACAGCAGTCAAGGAGAATGTTATCATTCAGCTATCATTTCAAAGAATAATAAAATGATATAAAAGTGCTTAGGGTAATAGAATTGTGTAACAATTAACTTGAGGTTTGACCTACAAAGAGAAAATGAACTTTCTCTCTCTCTCACTTTTAACAAATATTAGAAAACATGCATAAAACCACCCCCCAAAAACCCCAAGTATCAATAGGTCAGCTTTTCCAGCACTGGTCTATGGATTTCATTGTAATACATGTATTTTGAAATATTTCTAGTTAATGGTTTTATTTATTTTTTTATTAGTGAGAATCATTGCAATAATGTTAAAACAACAGGATCATATCAAATTAACCAAGATATTTACAGTTGACTCAAATTACCTAATTTACATTGCGGATACTTATAAGCTAATAAACAAGGAGAAAAGAAAAAAAAACCAAGCACCCACAACAATACCAGTTTTAAGTCCTGATTAGCTTGCACATTTTAAATGTCCAAGTTAATACATAACATTGGACTATATATATATATATATATATATATATATATATATATATATATATATATATAGCCATGCCTTATTTTGAAAGCAAACCAATCTGTTTATAAACCAAATAGTACACACTGAGCTATTTTTGCTTTCATATTACATTATTTTTACAAAACTGAAGGAAAAATTGTATAAAATTGTTTCTCACACAAGTACATGGCCTGAAACTATGGTGAAAGGGCTTGTTGACTACATCAACCCAGTACATGACTGGTACTTTATTAAACAAGAAGGATCAAACGTAAAGTTTTTAGTAATAGCAAAAATATGAATTATACCTTTAGAAAGCATTTAGAATTTTTCTATAGACAAATCTAATAATTGTCTTGCTTCTAATACTTCATTATTCATTGTTATTAAGGTGGTGAGGTGGCACAATCATTTGCACATTGGGCAAAATGTTTTAAGCATTTCTTTCAACTCTTTGTTTCAAGTTCAAATTCTGCTGAGGTCATCTTCGCCTATCATACTTTTTGGGGTCAATAAAATAAGTACCATTTGAGCAATGGGGTTAATGTAATCGATGAATCACTTCCCTCTAAAACTACTCGCCTTTGGTCAAAATTTGAAACTTTTATTTATTGTTATTAAAATTCAGGCAAAATAAATAAAAATAGAAAACAGTGGTTATTGTGTTCACATTCTCAGTGAAAACTACATCCTGTACCTCTGTGCTTTTGAAATAACGGGATAAACCCTTTAATTATAAAACAGATAAGGGTTGCTGGTAAGAAGAGTATCCGGTCACAAGATACTACCTCAAATAAGTACCTGTCCAACCAATGCCAGCATAGAAAAACATGTAAAATAAATGAACGAACGAAACACAGGAGTATAGAAGTGTGCTGTTGTGACTCAGCTATAAATGAGTTTCCACTTGAATGGTGAGGAATTTATGTTAATGATGTATTGTGAAAGGACCAGCATGCCAAAGACTAGATTCAATGTTTCTTCTGCATGCTGTAAAAAGCAACTAAAAGAGGCTGAAGTAGGATTTTCACTCTAACCTTGTATAACCCTCACCAGCAACAACTACCCATACAGACCCATGGGTTGTGGGGTTGTTGTCTGAGTAGTGCAAAGATATTATCTGCTAAGAGTAGCGACGTGCTGTTACAGCACGTCCCCATACTACTACTATTACTACAACTACTACTTAGAATGTTCTGTTCTGTTGACAGCAGCATGTGCAAGAAGATCTGCGCTTCAAGTGGTAGCACACATATAGAATGCATATTGTTCTGTTGATAGTGAGTGTATAGAATAGTTCAAGTAGCATTGTGTATAGAATGAACCACATTCAGTATGCAACAATGCATGCAATCAAGTGTGTAGCTGGGTAGTTAGATTGTGGAGGTCATGTTGCTACCAGAGCTGGTTGGCTTCCTTGACTGTTCATAATTAGAAATGCATGTTGATACAGCAGGACACAAACAATTGACTGGTTGGGAATGAACTCAATTATGCAAAATTATAGACATGAGCTTGCACTCGTATGATGGTGGTGCTACAATCATTGTGTAATGTCAAGACAAAGGACACATACACATGATAGGCTTTTTTCAATTTCCATCTACCAAATCCACTTTCCCAAGGTGCTGTACAGTGGGGCTGAAACTGGAACCATGTGGTTGGGAAGCAAGCTTCTTTAACACTCAACCATGTCAGTGCTTACCATAGACATGCATGCAGCTATCCTTTATTTAAAATGTTAGGAGTGATTTAACCCTTTTGCATTTAATCTGGTCAAAATATTCTACTGGCTTAATGCTCAAACTGGCCAAATGCTGTCTCTTACACCTACCCTACAATGTCATACTAAAAGTAAACAATCACATCTTTGAAATATCAGAGCTATGAGATAATGGATGATTAATTCAAAAGAATGTGAATAAATAAGCATTACATTTGACAGAATAAATTGAATGCTAAAGGGTTGAGGTCTCACAAATTGAGCAGCTGTTTAGAAGCTTCCCCACTGACTAAGTTTTGATCAAATTTTATATGGTTACAATGTTTACTCCCACCAACAGTCAATTCAAAGCAAAATCTGATAGCAGTGTATGAGCCATTGTAGACATGATACAAAAGACCGTTTTTGATAAATAAACCAAAATTTACAAGTAGTTCTGACAACAGAAACTGAAGTATGGCTGAGAAAATCAGTTGCTTCCTCTAGATAATATTTTCTTAAACTGGGAAGGGGAAGACACTACAACAATCCGGTTTTGTTTTCTAAGAAAGTAAATATATGGATGTTTACTTCCATGAATGTATTTCACTACAGTATGGACAACAGATGATGATGATGATGCATTTATGTACTGAAAACTGGATGTAAAATGATGATGGATTATCAAGTTGCAGACGTTGCACAAGTGCTTGACACACCACATATTATATTGAGCACAGATGAGTGATTCTAATCAAAACATTTAAAGATATAAAACACTGGTCATCAAGAATATAGAATATTCCACCAAGTATAGTATGAGGAAGTTACCAAACAGTGTTAACTCTTTTGATACCAACTCATCCAAAACTGCCCCTACTTCTAAGATACAAACTTCCTGTTTTAAAGTGGTCTAAAAACTTTCTATTAAAATGTAATATTGATTTATGCTCAAGAAACAAAGTTTAATAATGACGAGCATTTTACTAAATTCTTTGGTATTTTGAAAATTAATTGAATTAAGGCAGTGTATTTCAACAGAAATTGGCACTCCGTCAGTTATGACAATGAAGGTTCCAGTTGATCGAATCAGTGGAACAGCCTACTTGTGAAATTAATGTGTAAGTGGCTGAGCACTCCACAGACATGCATACCCATAACATAGTTCATAAGGAAATTCAGCATGAGAGAGAGAGTTGTGATAAAGCTGGGCCCTTTGAAATACAGGAACAACTCATTTTTACCAACAGAAATATAGTAATAAAAGGGTTAGGTTACTGATGGTTCAAGACTTACTGCTTGAAATCTATCTGAAGCTATCATTAATAGTTGAAAGCAAAAAACAGAGCAGACAGCATGTCCTTTAGACTAATTTTACCCCAATCTGCATTGCAACAGACGTTTTTGTAATGCTGACAATGTTTTTCTTTCATCTACAAACAGCATTTTCAATGGCTGGTTGCTGCTTTGATTGTTACCAGCCACCAATACTGCTACAGTTAACTTTGCCTTACACCTCATTGATATTAGTGGTTATGTCCTGAAGTCAATTCATTTAATCAGCTTTTCCACTTTATCAACATATTTGTGATTTTGTGCTTAATTAATCAAGTATTAGCCAGCAGTATCTGTTTACTATCTCCCCACCATATGTTTATTTCATTTCAAACTTTCTTATTCCATTTACCATATTTCCCAGCATTCAGGACTATTTTTTTCACTGAAATAAATCTTGAAAATTGACCCTGAATCTTAGAGGACAACAGTTATGTTTTTGTGGGCTAATTTTAATCCAAAAGGCATGTTATCTATGCTAAACTTATTCTACTTTAAGTGATCAAATAGATCCATATGCTGCTAAACTACTATGAAAACAACTTGTAAAAGATGTGGAAGTGCAAGACTTTGTTCATATTGTTTTCAAAAATTTTCAAGTCAAAGCTGGAGAGTGCTTTTGAAGTCCGAGTAAGTTCTGACTTCAGAAGTACTTTCCAGTCATGGTAAGTCAATTGGCTAGCTAATGTAATCAAATCATATATGAAAAGATGCTAACGTTTTCAGAAAAAAAAATCCTGAATACTCTATTGAAGATGGGATGATCATGAATGAAATGACAGTTGAGCAATGAAATCCCACTAATGATAGATCCATCCTATTTCTTTCAAAAATATAATACCCTTAACACAAGGCATACTTAATCTCAAATTTTGTACCTAGAATCTTTGTAACTTATTCAATGAAGTATATGTTTTAGACACTCAGTTCCCTACTCTACATTTGGCAGTTACAATCCATAGCTATTTCATTGCTTCTAGAAGAAACAAACAATTGTCCTTCAATAGTTTATGTCAGGCAAACAAGCAGCAAAGTTCATGACAGGCTGGTATTAAAAAGAGAAAAAATATATTTATGTAAAATAAATAAACATATAAAAGCATAATTTATTACAGCAATTTAAAGAAAGTGGCAGGTGAAGTAGATAAGGATATTTTAGCCTAAGTGGTAAGTATCTAAGATATAATCAAGATTCTGCTGGTACCACTTACATACATATATTTCACTAATTATGGATTCAGAAAATGCAAACAAATTAAAATTCACACACATACACATTTAATGAAGTAAGCACTAGCACAACATGACAAGCACTTTAAATCAAGTTTACATATTTATGAATGCATGTGTATGTGTGCATGTAAAATGAGTTATTAACAGAAAAAAAAAATGGTACAGCCAAGAAGAGACAATTGTATAAACATACACAACAAAAACCACTATTTGTATAGCTGATAATGTGCTACAAATATGTCTAAAATACAGCTATGCATAACTCTTCCATATAAACAACTCGACAATTGAAGTTCGATATAGGCCAGTTGGCTTATTTCAATAATAGTGGCTGTTAGAAGCAGTCATTTCCTGCTGAGGGAAAGGAGCTCTTAAAAAGCAAAGGAAGTTTGTAGCTATTAAAAAAAATAAACTAAAAGAGAAAAAAAAAATCAAGAGCGAGACAGTGACAGACACAGAAATCACAAATGCTATGAAATAACAATAAAAATTACAATCCATCTTTATTTTTGAATAAAGAGTTTAGAAGCCTCCAAATATCTAAAAACATTTTCAGAAAAATCTAGTGGCTAGGAAATTTGAAAGATTTCATTGCTTTAGCTTCTACAAAAGTAGTGAATAGCTCCAGAAATTAATGTATGCATTGGGCAATGAGGATACACGAAGAAAAAAGTTCCCAAAACACCAGGAAACAAAATTATATGAGACTATAATATACATGTACACAACAACAGTAAGAGAGAAATCTACACAATTATAATGGTTGCAAATCTATATGCAAGGAATAAACTGAACAAAGCCAAACAAAACACACACACACACACACACAGCATCATCATTATTATTTAATGTTCACTTTTCCATGCTTGCATAGCTTAAACAAAATTTGCTGAGGCAGAATTTTTATGGCTAGATGCGTTTCTTGTCATCAACCTTCACTTGGCTAGTCATGTTTTTCACAGAAGACTGGAAATTAACATTGCTTGTATGATGATGCACATTTACAACCATCACATCATGTCAAGGGTTCATACAAACACACACACACACACACACACACAATGGACTTCAACTTCCAACTGCTAAACCCACTCACATATATATACATACACATATTTATTGAGTGAACAAGATATGTAAACATCATCATGCACCCTTTTCTGCCAGCTAGTGAGCTAGCATTGAAAGCGATCAGCTGAAATAATAGGGTGCTTGTTTAAAAACCTCCTATGCCTAGTTTAGCTGGTTACAGGTGAGATTTGAAGTCAGAATACACAAGCAAAACAGATACCACAAAGTGTCACTAGGTACGCTTTAACATTCAACCAATCTACTGTTGTGGAATGGTATTTTATCTATCAAATTTGAAAAGGATGACAGAGTTGGTCTTGGTAAGATAAACATACATACACACACACAACACGAACATGTAGAATCAGAAAAGACATTCCAAGTGAGGCAATAAAACTTGGAATTACAATGTCCTTAAAGTCAACTTAGCAAAGACCAATGTCTTAGTAAGTAGGAAAATAGACAGTATCTGCTTCCATCAGGGAAATGGCCTTGCTTGATAGGTAGGAAAGGAGTATGTAGAATTTTCATACATTATACCCAATGGAAACTATGGAAGCATGAGATGCAGTAGTATCGCAGGTAGGTCAACATAGAAAATGGACTTTGTATGTGGCAGATGCGCAGGAGCAATAAGTACTAAGACTGCACAAGATTTCCTCATATGTCTAGGAGGATCCTTATAGGTACTAGATAACTTCTGTTATCTAGGTGGTCTAATTACCTAATTAATTATCAGTAGAGGAGCAGCTAGAGTAAAAACTGACTGGAAAACTTCAGAGAGCTATTACCTGTGTTGGCAACAAAAAGTGTCTCTCTCTCAGAGTGAAAAGTAGATTGTATGATGCTTGTGTATGAATTGCAATGCTACATGGTAGTGAGAACTGTAAACTGTTAAGACAGAAAGCAATCAGGCATGATTGAATGTTTGCAAAGAGAAAAGGAGAGTCACCAAGCTTTGTGGAACAAACTCAAGGAAATAGAGAACAACACAAGATAAGATGAATGAATCTGCATGCCTGTTGGGCTTTGATAACCTCCTTCCTCATTAGAATGAACATAGAAATGAATACCACATGGGAGCCTTTAATTGAAAAAAAGAAAAACATTAACCCAATGACTGTAAGAAAGTCCAGCTTAAAGGTCTTCATTTCCACAATCTAATTCTCCAATGAGATTAGCATTGGTTAACTGTGTTCCGTCCCTGGGTGAATCAAGCTATATATACCAGAATTGAAGAGTAATGAATTAGTAGCTTTGCAGTATCATAAGTAGAAGAATAACTAATAAGGATCAAGAATACTTCTGGTGTGGACAACAGAATGAGAACAATCTACCACATGAATTTACTAGAGTTTGGTTCTAAATTCTGAGAATATTACCGAAAGACACCAGAAGACACAATGAATGAAGCATAGTGGATATAACCACAATGAAAACACTAGTCTGAACATATTTATAATAATAATAATATATATATATATATATATATATATATATATATATATATATATGCATATATGCTACACACACACACAAATGTATAAGCAAGGTTGATAAAATGACTTGTTTCCTGTACCATTAATTATAAGCTTGAAATTCTACTACAAACTCCCCCCCTCCATCTTAACCAAAACATTTAACAAACAGCTGATGCCAGCTTGACTTCCAGAAGGATTGAATAATTTTAAGTTTATATTTTCCAGCAGATTTCAAAATCAGCTTCAAAAGTTTGACTTATTTCTAGCAAATCAATCCTGTTAGTCCATGGATGCTGTTGTTTAGTCTTAAGTCAGTCCTATTCTATCAGACTTAATGATTTTTGTTGTTTTTCTTTCAAACTTATCTTTCTACATCTGAAAGACAGGGTTTTTGTTAAAGTGAATAGAACATTTTTATCCACAAGCAAAACATGATGGCTAAAAATCCTACCAGTTTGGTGAAGCAAAAACGTGGCCAGGTTCTGTGAAATCTGGCAATTATGCAATACCAGCCATTCTTCCAGCACTAACTTGAACTTCTGCAGTCAGTTATATTGCACAAGAAACAAGCAGCTGGCTGTCAGTGAGCTGATTCTGGAATGCAGTTTTTATTTTTTGTAGGAGCTATTTCACTTCTCTTTAACATACATATATTACTGAAAATAGAATGAATTATTACACGTTTAAACTTTCAAACTTTTAAAATATACAGCCTGTTCATTTGCATTAACTGGTGTTTTGGCTACTTAAATAAAAAAAAAAATGTACACCTACTCTTTCAGGTCAACCCATCCAATTCATGGTACTTAGAAGTGGGTTAAGTACTGTGCATCTCACAAATGGAAAAAGTTGGTTTATCATGAATGACTTTGCAACTGTATCAGACATTTCATTTGGTCAGGCTGATAACAGCTTTCTGAACTAGTTTATAAGCAGTGCTTAAGATGAAGTGCTATTAAAGAAGATGAAATAATATTACTTTTCTGCAACAGTTTTGTCTTTAAACTGTCTGTGATATTAACTACCTGCTTAATTGATTTATATCTTTGAAATTTCCACTGTATGAAATCAAGTGAAGTTGTACTTTAAACCTATAGAATACCTCACATATTTATAAAACTACTCAGGCAGTAATTATGCCATAGGACAAAAGTTTGTGAATAATATCTGCATAATGTCATTATTTTTCAATACAGTTGCAATATTTGAATTCGTTAAATTCAACATATTTTCTCTTGGAGTAATGGAAAAATTAAGAGATCAAAGGCAGACAATGAATGTTTATTGATTAATTTTTCATGTTGATTTTGCAAATATTTAGGTCAGTGTACTTTAGAATATCAAAAGAATGTGAGGAATTCTAGAGGGTTAAAAAAAAAAAAAAAAAAAGAAGGGAACAATTTAAAATGTTGCTAAATCCTTTCTGTATTATATTGACTTTCAACAATATTCCCAAAATGAATGGCAGAAACAGAAAAACCTTCTTCGTCAGAGAACATAAAAGGAATCAACTGTTTGATGGCACAAGGATCAAGTGATAAAATTTGTCTAACAATTTTAGTTAACATTTCATTCTGGATAAGCCATAGATTTGGATAGTAAATATTATTAAAAACCAGCACCGTCTCATGAACTAAAAGGTGTTAGCAGTCCAATATTTACACAAGATGCTGATGTTGAGTAATAGTTTTCTAGTTCAAGCACGCAAACACCTTCTCCACATTGAAGATTCCTTCTTGTCACGTTGAAGCCAGCAATACAGGAAACAATGCAGTGCACTGGTTGAATCATCAGAGCGTCGGAGAAAATGCCTGAACTCTTTGCATTTTAAGGTCAAATACTGCAAAAGCCAACTTAGCCATGCTTCCTTCTGGAAGCCGATAAATTAAAGTACCAGTGAAGTTCTTATAAATGCATCCTAAATGCATGTGTATGTATAAAAGTCATGTATATACACACACACACACTTGTGTGTGTGTGTATGTGTTTTAAAGATAGATGAAAAGAAACAGAAATAGTATGTTGAGAGTTGGTTACACGAAAAGTGGAGTCAAAACAAGGAAGCCATCAGATATTCTTAGCTTTGTGACATTCCAATGTCTGGGGATGTGTTTTTCTTCCTCTCCTCGTCCTCCTCCTACAAGCGACCAAAATATATAGTGCAGCTGGGCGATTGACTGATCTTTTTATTACAAATAACCGTAATATATCTTAACAATAACACCACACACCCTCAATTTCAAAATAATATATCTGAGGATTTTGCAATTTTTTTTCCATTCATATATATATATATATCATTTCTGACACTTTTTTCCCCTTTCTCCTAGAAAAAAAAAAGTTTTTATTTACATTGAAAAAGCTCGTATAACAAGTTTGAGGAAATCAGGCGGGATAGAGAAGGGAGCTGCAGCAGAGCATACACATGCATAAATTCAGTGGTAAATAGAATAGCTAACTGGGTTAAAATTTTAAAATGAATTTGAACATGGTTTAAAAAAATAGAAATAAAAACAAAAAAAAAAAACGAATGTTTATATCGAAGTGTAATCAAAAACCTTTAATTCGAAGATATGTTATCTTGTGTAAGAAGAAAAACTAATGTTTGATTCTTTCGGGTATTGAGTTTGACGTCAGCCCATAGCTTAATTACTTCCTAACCTTTGCGAGGTGCATATGAAACATCACAAACACACTATGTATGTATATTAAAATGTTCTCTCAACACAACTCCATGCTATTTAATTGATTATACACACGCGTGTGTGTAAAACGTAAAACTATAAATAATCCCCACATTCGCAGATTATCAAAAACTACCATATCATCGAGTTGTTTTGAAGTTACGAATGAACTAGTTTAATCTTTAAATAGTTTACGTAATAACATGAATAGTCAATGCCAACCCAACAGAATGCAGACATTAAAAATGGTAATTCAATAATGAAATAAAAATAATTGGTGTGCCTGAACTATCTCAAGATTCTCAAATACGGCAGGATCCAAAAGAAACCCACTATATTTTGTTGAATATAACGCATTTTGAAGGTCTTGAAATTTGTGAAAGTCTGAATACATAATAATGGCTTCTGATTTAGGCACAACAAGATCAGCA
Organism: Octopus bimaculoides; assembly: GCF_046866305.1. NCBI lineage: Eukaryota > Metazoa > Mollusca > Cephalopoda > Octopoda > Octopodidae > Octopus > Octopus bimaculoides. Next base: position 72,048,934 of record NC_142928.1, on the reverse strand, counting down.
AGCTTAAGGGAAGGGGGTTAGTCGATACTATCGATCCTTAAGTAAGTGACTGGTACTTTATCGACCCAAGAGGGATGAAAGGCTAAGTTGACCTCGGCATGAGTTGAACTCAGAATGCAAAGAACTGGAACAAATACTGCTTTGTGTACATAATACAATATCGAATTAGAATGCTGTGGGTAAATCTTACTTCTTAAAGCAGTAACATATTAGGCTAATTCAATTAGTTACACCTCCGCTATATAATGAATAGGCATTCGACTTGATGCAATATTACGATAGAGTGACATTTTGAGACCAAGGCCTATTTACACAGTTAGTATATATATATATATATATATATATATATATATAGATAGAATAGGGGCCTAAAGCAAATATTAGACACTAAAAACTCGATATGTACAATGCCCAGAAATTTTACAGCAACTTGTTCCGTCCTGCTACATTTTAGGTTCAAATCCTACAAGGACAGGAACCGACTTTTGTCTGTCAAATTTCTGGGGTTGATGAAATAAGGGGGCAACCATGCAACGAAGATGATTTATATCTACTTTTGCAAATGTGTAAACTAATGCAAACACGAGAAAACATTATTATGGTAGGTCATTGTTAAAACTCATCCTACAACACACACAAAGAAAGGATAAGACGAGCCAACGCGGCTGTTGTCTCCCTCAAATGACACATCATCTGAAAGTAATAAACACATTGGATAATGTAGTCCTAGATACACTGTGCCTAATAAATAAGACGGGATTGCTAAGGCTGGAACGCCTTTTATCATAGATTCACTCAGAGCTGTACAAAAAAACAAAAACAAAAAACAACATAGGATAGAATAGAAAACAGGAAAGCAAATGAAAAAAAAAAAAAAGAAATAACCCAAAAGAATTTAACATAACTTCTTTTGTTCCTTCGAAATACAAGACATCGAAGAAAAAGTTGTAATGAAATAAGAAACAGTTCTAAATACATCAAAAGATTTTTGAAAGTGAAAAGACGGTTACAGGAAACGTAACATCTTGACACACTCATTATACATATATATATAATTTATTGGCAAAATGACTACACCTAGGCACAAGGAATATATATATATATATATATATATATACATATATATATTATATATGTCCAATTCCCCCTCCCCACAAACAGTTTCAATTCCAATTGGTAGGTAATAATAAACAAATACAATCAGTGTTGAATGCATAATGGTTAAGAAGGGAAGGCTTGAAGACATTAGATTGATGTTTATGAAAGAAAGGGGCTTGAATGACTGAAAACTACTATTATTATTATTATTTTAAAGATATAAACAACAAAACACAAAGCTTGATCCTGCAGTTAAAACAAAATCTCATACTACAAATTATTAATTTACAATACGGGTGTCGACTGTTTGGTTTCTTTGTATATTTTTTTATCCCTTGCGTTTTTTGTTTAAATAATTTTTTTTTATACCTTGTCGTTATATTTCGGAATGGTAATTTTTTTTTCTTGCCAAATGCCGAAATATAACAATATCTGTTTCAACACTCGATTTCACACCAGGAAACTTGCAAAACGAATTCATAAACGTATTTTTTTAATACTTTATATGACATCTAATAAACGTACCCGAAATTGACAAAAGATAAATTTATAACAAATAAACAAAACAATTTTCATTAGAAATATTCGGTAATCTTTGAATATAATCAGAAGAGTATCATTTACAACCACAAAAACGTAATTTCAAACGGTGAGCTTAGCGATATCAAATACACTACCTACCCGAATTACACAATAACCGAATGCAAACCACAATATATATATATATATATACTTTATTTAAAAGCAGCAGAAAAATAACAAAAGACTGTTACTCTGAGTTTCACGTTCCCGTTCATCGGATGGTTTTGTTAGAAATGGAAAAGGATTTCTAACAAAACTGTCCGATGAACGGGAACGTGAAACTCAGAGTAACAGTCTTTTGTTATTTTTCTGCTGCTTTTAAATAAAGCATATTACTCTACCTCTGGTATTTGAGTACTCTTTTTTCCACCTTGTTGCACATTTCATGTGCTTACTCCGGTATATATATATATATATATATATATATATATATATATATATATATATATATATATATATATATCAGGCTAAACCTTAACTAAATCCGTTAAACAAGGAAAGCGTTAACCAAAACAATAAGAATGCCCAGTTAACTTGGTAGCTAAAAGAACACATGGTTTAAATATCACATTACTAAACTAATCGTAATTAACCTTTATTACCAGGTGTTACTTTCTCATCTCAGGTATCTAACCTTAACCAAGATATAACTAAACTATCGCAATAATATATGAAACCAAATAAAAAAAAAACTTTCAGATTAAGATGTTAAAATATTGATAAGTTATTTCATGTATGTATACATTTATGCACACCTTGAAATTTAGGAAATACTTGCTAGGGTAAGATGAGGGTTTCTTTTTTTTTCTTTGTCGGTTGAATAATTGAACAAATAGAGGTAGGTAAAAAAAAGAAATTTCATTTACCTTCCGAGTTCTCCTTGGATAGAATATTTGGAGGTGAGAGGTTCTGTATTTATAGGCGTCCGGGGTGAGAAAATATCCACTTTCTCTTCGGCCACTCGATTACAGCCCATGGCGACATGGGCATTGCAACCGTTCATAATGAGCAAGATAAATACGAGCTAGCCAGGTAGTTTAGGTAAGAGTAAGTAAAATATGAAATAAACAGGACCTCCAAAGAAATTTTAAGTCAAGCTGGTTAACACACGGAATATACTTCCGCTGTCGGCGATGGTTTAGCGCTTGTGGTGGTGGTGGAATACGAAAGACACGTCGAGAGTCAGAAGAGAGGGTGGATAAGAGAGAAGGAGTGAGAGACTGAGAAAATGAGAGGGAGGGAATGAGACAGCAAGAGAGAAATTAGGTTGGTTACACAGCGTATTGTCTGTAAATGTGTGTGTGTATTTATATGTACACACACGCACACTCTTAACTACTATGTATGAATAGTAAAGTGCCAGCAGTAAGTTGTGTCGCACATGTTTAAAAGTTTTGATAATGTTTTGGTCTTGTCTGATATTTTTGTTTCCCGGAAAATATACCGGAAAACAAATGGAATGTTCACTGAAAGATTGGAAGATTGTATCTTTTCTTCTTCGTTCGGCTTTTCTTAATGATTATTATTGAAGTTACAACACATGGATAGTTTATATTCATGCAGAATTATAGATTCTGTTAAAGCAAATTATCTCGTATATTGATTAGCTGCTAGTCATTATCGAGCAATAAGTATAGTGCAGTAATTTTTGGAAATATGATCACCGGTAAAGCTCATTTAGGTTTAATAATCCGGTGTCAGAAGTCATTTCCATACTACGACAGGTATATCGTCATTATTATTTATAACTATGCACTAACGACTGACAATCATTGGTGCCAATTTTTTTAGAAAAATAAGTTTTAGACAACGAGAGACAAGTTATGATATCGAAGGATTTATCATTCATGTGTATTCACAGCGAATACACAAATTACACCGAACCGGTCGTTTGGATGAGAGACAAGAATTTGCTCTTGGTGACAATCTCCACAATAAATAGCTTCTGTCTGTGTGTGTGTGCAAGTGTTTGCCGTTTCCAATAACAAAACAGATTTCTTCGGCAGTTCCTTGTAAATCGGTTCACTTGGATTTGGTGATTGCTGATAACTGCATAATTACCGACACATTTTGAGTGGCATGATAGTATCTGATAGAGAGAGATAAAAGAAAAGTCTTTGAGTCATAATAAGTTAAAATTCTAAACAGAATTCTTCAAAAGCAAGTTTATTTTAAGTCCCTGAGCAAATAGCGGAACTTTTCAAAATCGCATGTTGTTTATTTAATATTATTTATGAGACACGCTTATATCCTAAACTAGTTTACTAATCACGTTATATTAGCTGCATCTTGGTCGAAATGAGTTTCTTTGTTATTGCTATTACTTAACTAAAGGTCAGCGTTGATTAAGTAGATCTAATGGTCAAAGATGTTCCAATCAGGAGTACCAAGTGTACTAGGACAACATTATCCAGTGTGTAGTCTCATTCGTTATGAAGACGATAGGATGTGTATTTGAGAGAAATTTGGCTGTTAATTCTCGTATCCCGAACGACCACATACAGGTTCTCTGTTTATTTTGTTTATATTTTGCTTATACACACCGGTGATTCAGTATTATAAAACAATTATGCAGACGATGGAGTGAATTTCTTAAAACAGAAATTGAATGTTGTCTGCTAGCATATCTAACTATATCTATTTTGAGATTCAACTTTATATGTAAACAGACGTAAGATATAACTTTAGTAAACAAATGAGTAAATTGAATTTCAAAATCTACACAGCAAATTATGTTTAAGGAGTTACGAGGTATATAAATGTGCAAATAATGTCGCTAGGTTAAATCACAATAAATAATTTACTAATATGCGTTTATGATTAGAAAAAATAAATTTAAATATCAAACCATAATTAAATGGTTTACATGCACATATACTACATAATGTCAGAAATCTATTGTTTTGACACGAAAACTCTTCGTAGATCGGTTAGAAGAAATCAGAAAGAGATTGTTGACTTAATGTAACTGTTATTTGAGGAATGTAAGTTAGAGCTACAACAGATGGCAAGTAACTTGCTTTTGCAATGGGAAAATACTGAAGCAAAATTGAATTGATTTGCTGTTAACACACTCCTAATGTGTACATACACATATATACGTACGTACGTATGTAATCGTATATGCATGTGTGTAATATATTACCATCATCATTTAACGTCCAGTTTGCATGATGGCATGGGTTGGACGGTTTGAAAGGATCCATCAAGCCCCAGGACTCCTTTGGCATGATGTCTACGGCTGGATGCCCTTCCTAATGCCGTACATACATGTTCACACACACACACACACACACACACACACACACACACACACACACACTCAGCGAGAGGCATCTATGCATCATAATTAATGTATATTTACTGTTGATAGGCCAGTTGCTGCTGTATTTGCCCAAGGATAACATCTCTTATGGACATGCTAAGTTTAAAACAATAAATATTGGAGAGAGAGAAAAATTTGTCCCAGCAGTGGCCAGTGAAAGTACCAAAGGCATTTCAGCTATTTTGGGCCTTTTCTATGGCATATACATGCAGCCAACCTTCTGCTCAGATGATAATTTTTTGCCTTTGATACAGGAGAATAAAGCATTCACTGATGTTGCAAATAGTTGCCCAGCTGAATAAAAATCTGGTATACACAATTGAGGCAGTATTATATTTAAATAGCTGACGTGGTTCTGTGCTAAGAAGCTTGCTTCCCAACCATATGGTTCTGGGTTCAGTTGTACTGTGTGGCACCTTGGGCAAGTAAGTGTCTTCTACTATAGCCTCGGGCCAACCACAGCCTTGTGAGTGAATTTGGTAGATGGAATCTGAAAGAAGCCTGTTGTGTATATATGTATGTGTGTGTGTGTGTATGTGTATATATATATATGTGTGTGCATATACACATATATATATATTTATGTGTGTGTCTATATTTGTCCCCACTATCATTGCTTCACAACCGATGCTGGTGTGTTTGTATCTCCATAACTTAGCAGTTCGGCACAAGAGACCGATAGAATAAGTACTAGGCTTACAAAGAATAGGTCCTGAGGTTAATTTCTTTGATTAAAATCCCTTTAAGGCAGTGCTCCAGCATGGCTGTTGTCAAATGACTGAAACAAGTAAAAGAATGTATCATAAATTAATGTATATACACTGTTGATAGGCCAGTTACTGAGATATTTGTTCTGTGATAATATCTCTTGTGGACATGGTGTGTTAAAAATGGTACTAGGACAACCCCCACCCTACCCCCATTCCCTGGACAAAATCTTTCTTCTGCCCCAAGACAAAATCTCCTGCCAGTCAATATACAACAGGATATTGTTCTTTACAATAAAGATATTTTAGGAAAGTGAAATTTTATAAAAAAATTTTTTTAATATTTATTAGTTGATATTTTTGTGTAAAATTTGTCTGGTGGGATTTTGCCCTCAGGGGGATTTCGTACTTGTGTGGGTGGGAGGTGGGTGATATTATCCTGATATCATTAAAAGCAATAAATTTTGGAAGGAAATGAAAATTTGTGCTTGTAGGAGCTGGAATTTCAAGGTATCCTTGGAAATCTTCGCGTAATGCTGAATTCCATAATGTGAAACCTGATTTCCTATTGATTTCCATGATATGAATGAAGATGAGCTCCAGCAGAATATTTTTGAGAAAAAAATATAAAAGAATTTATTGCAAGAAAACACTTTTTAGACACATAATTAAGTATGGTATATACATAAAACCATTTGAGGAGATATACATTAGAGAATCAATAAAAAATACAGTTACGTATTTACTTCAAATGATGTTGACTACTATCTGATAGGTGGTGGTACAATGAGAAGATGTGAGACTATCTTTTGCTGCATAGATCAGCAGCAGCAACAAATGCAGCAGGAGGGAAGAACATGTCCAAAGTTCTTTGACATTTACAGTGCACCATCTCTTTGTACAGCTCAGTGTGGGAACTGAGCTCATTATGAACTCTTGTAATTCTTTTGTTATGTTCATGATTAGGATCCACAGTATTAGCTAAGACATGCAAACCTTCTAATGTAAGTGCCATGCCAACTCCATAGCAATATTCTTTGCAACATCTGAAGTGGTAGATGGGGTTTCTATATCTTCTTGTCCTGCAGCTTGCCCTTGAGCTAACCACATCAGCTCCTCATTCTCAATGGGATCCTAGCTACTTTACCACATCATGTACAACTTCTTCAAACCCTGCATCTTTTACTGGTATCATAATATTTTGTTATACTTCTTTCCAAACTGAAGGCGTCCATAATGTTGGAACTTTTTCAAAAAGACTCAATCTATAGGGATATCTTCCTCTTTAGTTGCTTTTACAAGTCGTTTCGAAGTTTTTAGATAATATACCTTGTAGTTAATTATTAAACCTTGATTCATCAGCTGGAACAAAGAAGCTGTTTTGAGTGAATATTTCACTCTTACATAACCAAAGCAATAACCAACTGAGTGGTTTGGTGCACTGCCTAAAATGAGTAATGCTTTGTAGAAAATATTATACCCAGCTTTGTTCCTTTCTATATAATTGCAAAAATGACACCTGGTATGCACTGCAATGTGGTTGGCTTTAGGAAAGACATCCAACCATTGAAATCAAGCCAAAGCAGACATTGGATCATGATAGTCTTCTAGCTTGAGATGGTAGAGAAGTTGTGAGGAGGATGGTGAGAGATGTTGATAGGGAAGCTGTGATGGTGAGAGAAAAAGATGCCGGGGTGGGGGAACAATAGGTGAATGCAGCCAAAACAGTGAGAGAAAATTCAGACTGGAGGGAATTATAGAAATGGGGAGAGAGTTGGGGATGAATGCAATTAAAGGCAAGGAGGAAGCAGTAAGTTGATGCAACAAGAGCAACTCAAACACTCCCCTTGTTAGCATTCTCTCTGCCATGTTTGCCTCAACATGTAATATAACCAATTGTCGCAGTCACTTGTCACCTCTTTTGGGAGATTCAGAATCTTGAGATCACTTTTTACCACTTTCTCCTATGCCTCCATAGGTCTTCTTCTTCCACAGCCATCAGCTTTGAGCATTCAGCACTTCTTTTTGCAACTGTCATCCCCCATTCACATCACCTGCCTAAACCAACATAGTCTCTTCTCTTGTACTTCCTATGATTCCTCTTATACCCACTTTATCTCTGTTCTTTTATACTTTAACATTCTGCAAGCTAACATGGCATAATCTAACACTGCTTGCTCACCTCATTTCTTCTTACTTTTCATTCAAGAACCACGTCTCATTGTTGGACAGCAGTGCACTTTGCATAAAAGCATCTTATAGTCTTCACTTGAGTTTGAGGGAGAAACCCTTTGTTGTCATTAAAGTAAGAGATCCTTGAACTTCTCCAACTTGTTCTTATTTTAGTTATCACACTTTTGGAACACTTGCCCCCACTACTAATTAAGTTCCCTGGGTAACAAAAGCTATCAACTACTTCTAGGGAGCCATCTGAACATCTGAGGGAATCTAATTCCCCAGCACTCTTAGTATTTACTGCTCTGGTGTACCTATGGGATATGAAGCTAACTTCCATTAATAACCTGTCTGTTATCCCACTACATTTCTTGTGTGTCTGTTGGTTTACACTGGGAGCACCTTATAAAATTCCAATGAACTTCATTTTGGCAGATGAAGCATGACCATTTTACCTCATGCTATAAGGGCCCTATTTTCCTTACCACTTACTAAATTTTTGCTTTTGTTAAGTTTACTTAAAGGTCCTTCAATTCTGGATTTTGCATCCTTATCTGGAATTTCTGCTTCAGTTTCTCTAGATTCTGCTAAATGTACTAAGTCTCAGTATGCAGGAGTTCCCAATAATAGCTGGTCTTAAATTCTGTTATGGCTGGGAAGATTACAATAATCAGGAGGAGTCTGAGAACTGTGCCCTAATCTACTCCCCTCTGCATGATAGATTCATCACTGAGTTCATTACCCACTCACTTTGATGACTGCTCCTCACAAACCATTCATCTACTTCTAGTTTTCTTAACAACCACCAAATTACAGTGCAAGGGACTCTGTCAAAGGCCTTCTCCAGACTGATGAATGTAGGCATAGGAAAATACAGCGAGTTATTGTCTTCTTTGGAAGTTGTTTCACTAAGAATATGGCATGAGTGGTACCTCTCTTTGGGACAAGCAGAACTACATCTCATCCAGTCTAATACTACCCTTGATCAGGTTTATAATAACTTTTACAGTAATTTTCATATCCATGTCCAACAGTTTGTTGCCTCTGGAGTTTTGTCTCTCTTGTACATCTTTGTTGCCCTTGTAACAGTTTATGATGATACAACAGCAAAAAAGCGTAAAAATAATTGAAAATGAAATAAAATTGAAGCCAAAACATTAAAAATTGTTGAAAGAGGGTAGAAATAAACACTACGTAGTGTAGTAGTACTACGCTAGGGTATCTGTAGGAAGTTGAATGTGATTTCGGAATAGGAAGAAAAATTTGGATCTTGGGAATTTTCCGAAAGTCCTCTCCCCACCTCAAGATTTTCCCTCCAAATTACTTTATAGTCATAATGTATGCCGTTATAAAGGTATTTATATAAAATTTCATTGAAAAAAAAACAACTCATTTTCCTAAAAGTTATGAGGGAAAAACTCGGATTTTGTGAATTTCCCGAAGTCCTCTCCTCACCTCCTTAAAAAAGATTTTCCCTACAAATTTCTTTATAATCGTAATGTATGCCGTTTGAAAGGTATTTCTATAAAATTTCATTGAAAATACCCCATTTTCCTAAAAGTTATGAGGGAAAAGTTCGGATCTTGTGAATTTTCTGAAGTCCTCTCCGCACCCTCCCGTTGCTTTGCGGGCATTTTTTTTCAGATTTTTTCCTACACATTGTTTTACACCCGTTCTAGTACATTTTTTGGATTTGCGTGTATCCATCCAATCCACAATGACTGTTATGCATTAAGCAATTCTTCGGGAATTCATCGATATATTTATACAGCACATAGTTTGTAACATTTAAACACCGCGCTTTTTTTGTTCTCTCCTTTAATTCATAAAAATACATTGTTGATGTCAAAACCTTTCTTGGGACAGCTTTCCAAGGGAGACAACTTTTATATTCTGCACTGGAACATCGTAGTCCTAATTCTTTTCTTGTTTTGAGATACAAATTACTGTAGAACCATATGATGTAATTACAAAATTCCTGATTCCATCGCCCCCCCCCCCCATTTCAGTATGTTGAGTAAGCACGCGATGCATATTTACAATAAAGACAGTCTCTGTGAAGATTGTAATAATTTGCATGGAATCTTCAAGATATATTTAAATGATAAGTATATTGTCTATGTATAAATGGTTTCACATTTTGGTACAAGGCCAGCAGTTTTAAGTGAGTGAGTAAGTCGATCACATGGACCTTGTTTTAGCGACCTCGAAAGGTTGAAAGGCAAAGTCGACCTCGGCAGAATTTGAATCCAGAACATAAAGAACCAGAAAAAAGTACTCTATCCAACATGGAGCTAGGGCACTTGACCCTCAAGATTAAGTCTTGTGCTCAACCTACTGAGGTAGCAGGCTATATATATATGTATATGTATATATATATATATATATATATATAGAATATATGAACGCATGAGTTAGTTGTAAGGCATTTTAATAGGGCTTTCTCTCTCTCTCTATTTCCATACATTTCTATCTTCTCTGATTTTTTTGACCGTCTTTGTTGTTTCCCGAAGTTAGTTCAGGTCCTTCAAATCTTGGGTACTACTAAAGCAGAGTGGTCCCGAACGCGCACCCACGCAGTCGCGCGTCCGCGCTAGCTAGTCGTGAGTGGTCGAGCCTACAAAATGTGCGCGTGCGCGTGTGTGCAAATGAATACACGTGTTTAGGGTTAGGGTTAGGGATAAGGATAGGGTCAGGGTTAGGGTTAGGATCGACCACTCACGACCAGCTAGCGCGGACGCGCGACTGCGCGTTCGGGACCACTCTGCTTTAGTAGTACCCAAATCTTGTTGTAGTGTTTCATCTTTGATATATTGTCTCTAAGTGTTTTGTTCTTAGATGAAATTCGAATGTTTTTTTTTTGTATGTAGCTCTTACCTACTTTTAGTCTTTCTCTTATCTCACTCCCTCTCTGGAACTTTATGTATTTTCTATTTCCTTTTTAGCTTCTGTTTCCCCCCTCCCCGTTTCTGTGTGTGTTTGTGTGTGTATTTTGGTTTGCAGTGATCTAATATATATATGATCTTCCAACGATGCAAATTGAAAAGTAATAGTTAATGTTATGTAACAAACACTTCTCAAACACCAAGAAAATTCTTCTTGAAAAGGAAGTTGAAAAGAAAATAATAATAATAAAAAAAAACTGAAATAAAAGAAAAAATCAGGATAGCATACCATATACTTTTCGTTCAAAGCTAAAGGTCGATAGTGCAAGGGATAAATGAAGCTTGTATGAAAATAAAGTTTAAGATAATGATAGTAAACTGATTTGAAGATCAGATTCGTCGATTACTTCAATCGATCAGTGTCTTCTGGTCATACTCTTTGTTAACAAGAAGTAACACCCAAACTTTCCGTTAATTCATAAAATAAAAAAAATTAAACGAAAAATAAAAAACGCCAAGCATGGTGACGTCAAAAATAATTTCTAGTAGAGAAAACAAATATTTTAAATATTCCAAGGGAAGCTACTTTCATATTACATTACAAGAACATCGCAGTTCTATCCCTTCTTACGCGCAATTTTTATTTTTCTGTTTTGTTAATGGGATTTTGTAAGTGTTGACCCTTGTTTTTTTCTGTCAGATAGAAATTATATTCAAGTTATTACAGTTAATCATCCTCATTGTTGGGGTGCCATTCTACATGCTTCCATAGTCAATGGTCTCTGTGTTGTTACCTGTCCAGTCCTTGATATTGTGAAACTAGGATTTTCTCTCTGCCACTCTATTGTCCTCCAGCTGGGCAGGGTACATGACTGTACCAGGCAAGCTTTCATCGTTTTACCTATGCAAGGAGTGATTCCTGTCTGCCAGCGTATTTGAGGACTTGCTACCTGACAAAAGTGTTCGGTGTACAGAATGTGTAGCAGCCTTCTGCTCAAATGCTTGGATTCTTCTCTCTGTGTCTGTTGTGAAAGTCCACCAGGGTCTTGTTGGAAAACTAATGGAATTGCTTTTTCGTATGTTGTTCAGTTTTGTCATGGCAGCTGAAGCTAAACTGAGTTTTGTTGTTATCTCCTTATGAGATCTGCTGTCCTCAGTCAAAGTGGATCCTAGGTACTTGAAGGTGTCCACATCATGAAGTCTCACTCCAATTAGCATGATGGTGAAATGCTGTGTTTTGGTTGTTACTATTAACTAAGATTTTACTATTTTCTGAGGTGGATCTCCATTCTGTATACTACTGATGCTTTTCCAGTTCATACTCATAACAATAATGATGATTGGTACTTTCAATGAATAATAGTTTCTACTTCATTGCTTGGCATGTCTCAGTGAGGGAAGTTTATAAGGCTAATTTTCTATGTCAAAGAAGGAATCTTCATCTGACAGAAAATAACAGAAACCTCTTTCACGCTACTCTATCAATGAAAATTTCTCTTGATTTAAATTTACAAGGCCAATATTTGTAGAAGACTTTTGATTTACACTGTTGTGCATAAAATATGAGTTTATGCTTATACCAGTTTAAAATCTCTATTCAGTCTCAGTAGAGATCTCACGTTCTGTAATGTTTTATGAGTTGTTTATATTAAGATATGCTAAAACCAGTAGTTATATTGTTATGAGGAACATCAAAGGGAAGAATGTGGAACTATAACACTATGCTTGATAGGAAAGCTGATTAAAAAACAAAAATCATATCTGGAATATATATATGTTAATAAGTGATGCATTGAATGATGTAAAACATGTCAATCTTGGATGGTAAACTTAATCCAATATCCAGTCTGAGGCCGCAGCAGCCGCCGCCACTACCACCTCCTCTTCCTTCATCTTCACATCCTAAGTGTTATGCACTTAGTTGCAAGCTTTCAGTCAAAGCTTCTGGACAACCCTATGTTCTAAAGTAGTGCTTCCTACTGTAACAAATTAGACTTGTGCATTCTTATTCCTTTCCTCCTACCAGTCTCAGAGGTTCTGCAAAAGATCACTGGGTGCTGCTCTTCTGCCTCTAAGATGTTAAAAAAAAAAGTGGAGCTGGCAGTAATATGTTAAAAGCAAGAACAGCATTAAGTACATGTACTCCTATATTTCAAGTAAATATAAACACTGTCCAAGCCATCATTCACATGCAGCTGAGACACCCCATGACAAACCTGCACTGGCACTACGAAAAAGAGTTTTCATAACACTGACATCAAAATATGAACAATACACAGCTAGGATCCTCATTGTTATTACAAATACTAAGCTCCACCATCATTGATGGTTTCACATGAACATAGCAAAGACTGGCATTCTTCTTTAGGGGAAGAAAAGACTTCTACCCCTAACAACTAGTAATCCTTTACAAAACTCAGAAGAGACTCACATTGAAATACTGTTCCCACATCTAAGACGGTACTGCAGCTGCTGCTACACAGATATCCTAGACTGTGTACAAAAATAATCACCTTAGTGGTATGAAATCACACATTGACACAGACATGCTTTCTCTTTACTCTTTCATTTCTACTGCAACTACAGTGGCTACTAATCTGCAGAGTTGGCTGGTCTATAACCTTCCACTCAGAGACCCTCACTCACTCATCTGCAACTTAGTGTTTTGCCTAATTGGTTCCACATTAGCTACTTCCCAGAGCACAATCCCTTTAGCGTACTGTTCCTGATCATGTTTTATCTATGGCAGTCAACTTTCAGTTTTTAAGAATATGAACTGCATCAGTCTCACCAGTCTTGGAGAGCCTGAGCACAACTCCTTCTTCCAGGCCAAAACATAAGCCCCCTAACCACCCCTCCCCAAAACAATGGGAGATAAACATACATTCATACAAAACAATTGATGGAGTACATCTTGTTCTCCAAGACAAGGAAATTAAGTTGGATATGTTTAATGAAAATGAAATTATTGAAGGGCTGAAATACACATTTTATTCTTTAAAATGATAGGATTGCAAACCCTTTCCCCTCCCCCACAAAACCTCCATGTGATACATAAAACTGTTTTCTTTATTAGCAAATATTGTATGAAATTTTTAAAGTCCTTGTTTGTATTCAAAATATTTGCAAGTTTATTGTGAATCTTCTTTTGCTATGGCAGAAATTTTACACAACCTGGCCAGAAGAGCAGACAACTGTAGCAAAGTATTAACACCTTGAACAATTCGCATATGTGTATAACCAATCTCCTATAAGAAAAACAAAATCAATCACATTAAATTGAATTAAAAAGGAAGGGCAATAGTTTGAACATAATTCGAATTGCATAAGTTATACACCAGATTTCTTCAATTAAGTTTTATTGTAAGTAGGTAAGATCTTTTAACCCTTTAGTATTTAATCTGGCCATATCAGGCCCAAATATTCTACCTGTTTTATGTTAAAACTGACCAGATCCAACCTCTCACACCCACCCTACAATGTCATTCAAAACATATACAAACACACTATTGAAATTTTGAAGCTATAACATAATGCATGATTAATTTAAAACAATATGCATTTGAAAAAGAAATCTGAATGTTGAAGTGCTAATATGAATAAACTAGTACAAAATGATTGATTCTAGGACTAACTCCAAGCTTAACAGCCATAAAAAATAGTTAGTAGACCTAATATCTCCTTGCACCTTTCTCCATCTGCAAAGTTTAGCCTACTAACATAAATCTACAACTCACATAGCATCTTAGCTATGACCCAAAGTAGTTCTTGTATTAACCAATTTTTTCCTTTTTTCACAGATATCCTCTTCTGAAGTTAGGAAACATGCAACTAGATAATATCACTATAAAAGATTATAGTAAAACAGATGTAAATCTAATGAGTCTATCTTACATTACTGACAACTTCTTAATAGTCTTGTCAAATTTTAAAGTAAATCGATGAAGGTTTTATTATTATGAAATATTTTGGAAAAGACAAAACCTGAATGTGAGAAGGCATAAATAGTAATCATTTGGATTAGCAATGTCATAAAATATTGGTCATAATTCTTCATTCTGATTTTTACAATACTTTACATATATTTTCCACCCTACATTCATCATACCAATTAAATCCCCTAGACAAATATTTTAATTTTCAATTTTATCTTCAATGTTGACTAGCTGATATTAAAAGAAACATGTTTATTGCTGAGATATATTACCACTAAAATCAATTATTACAAAAGGCAATGATAGAAGAAACTGACCTTAATGAATTCTAGTTTAAGATATTCTGCCATGTTAAATGTTTTGCTAACACGAAACACAATCCCAATAATGTCTTCTGGAGCATATCCCAATTTCCAGAGATGTGACATGACTTGATAGGCTTCATCTATTTTACCATCAACACAATGTTGCAGCATGTCTTTTATTAGCAAAGGGTGTGGTTCATCACATACCTGAAAAGAAATACAAGATAATCTACAAAGCTCAGTACAAAGTGGAAAGACTGGAGACAAGGCTGCCAATAATGATTCTGTTGTCATCTACTCCTAAACATTTTTTAACGGCAGATGAATGTAAAGTTATGTAAATTGCACATCTGAATTCAGAATGGCAATATTTTTAAGTAATTCAGTTCAATAGTAACTATTTGCAATCAATGCTCCATTAATGGCATACAGGATAGTCATGCTAAGAGTTACAAATTTGAAGAAAGCACTTACTTTGAAAACATTTTCACTATTAACATGACCAAATCCTTGAAAAGTAGATTGCAGGTTATTCAAGCCCTTAAAAAAAAAGAAAAAAAAAAAAAAGAAGGAAATGATAAGGGTGTAGAATCTGAAATAGTGTGAACATACATATTTGACATCTAAAGAGTTACAGTGTTGACAATATAATGAATTCATCTTTCTTTCTTGCAATCTGAACTATGGATGTTTTTAGTTAGATCTCAAATGTGTATCCAGTAAGTATGAGTCAAACAAAATGGATATTAACAGTTAAAGGGTGGACAAAAAGGATACATATAAACTAGGAGGCTGATGATAAGTCTAGATGAAAATGTTTTTGATTAATGGACCTATAATAGTTAAGACTTAGCTTGGATGCTTATCTATGTAGATAACATTTCTGGAAAAATGTAGTATGTTTCTTATTAATGAAATTATAGTTTGCATCTTGCAAAATCAAAAAGAAAAATTAAGCCTATTAAATTAATGTCGGCTTTGAATAGCCAATAGTAGTTTCAAAAGTATGGGAGACAACTCTGGATATTTTAATTTTCTTCTGACTTCAATCGGCAAAGCATAACCTTAAACTGTTCCTACGATAGTGACAATAATAGTTGAGGAACGACTAAGATAAAGAACTATGAGATCAAAAGTCTAAGATCACCTATTATATTGCACTTCTGAGAAATAAATAGATTTAAGATTGGCTCTGTGTTTAAGAATCCTGTATTGCAACAACATGGTCTGGGTTTGATTGCACTGCATGGCACCTTGAATAAGTGTCTTTTAAGGTTGGCCAAAATCTTTTGAGTGGAATTTAACAGGAAGGACATCTAACTATGAAATAGTTGTTCTAACTTGAGTATGAAAAATGGGAGTAAATAGAAAGTAAAAATGTAATTATTTTCTTCCCCAACCTGTCTCATATCACCTTGTGCTGTGAATACAATAGCCTGTAATCCATCATCTGTATAACTGACTGTCTCTTTTTCGCAAATAGTCAATAATCGGGACAAAACTTGTGCATCTGTCAACCGAGAATAACGCAACACTGCACAACGTGATTGTATTGGTTCTGGAAAAAGAAAAATACAAAATAGAAAAAACAAAAAAAAAAAACCCTCTGATAAAGGTTGATAAAGTAAACAGCCCAAGTGAAAAAAAAGTTTCTAAGGAAATAAAGTACAACAATATTTGTAATTCTCAGTGAGGTCATGTCACCTCAATGATTTCAAAATGAGATACCACTTCCATGTCAGATCAATATACAAATATTTATTTAATAGATAATATAACATCTAAACATGAAGGCATGTGGCCTAGTGGTTAGGGTGTTGCATTCATGATTGCAAGATCATTGTTTCAATTCCCAGACTGGAGGTGCATTGAGTTGTTGAATAAAACATTTCATTTCATATTGCTTCAGTCCACTCAGCTATAAGTAGGCAACCCTGCAATGGACTGGCCTTTGTTCAGTGGAAATGTTGGCCTGTCAGTCTAGCCAATCAGGTGACATCATTTGAAAGCTACAATGTGCATCCTCACATTGAGACCAATGGTGTATAACAATATCTGAGTCTGGTCAATATTGTGATAACATCAAAATATTTTTAATGTCAACAACATGAATAGGTCTAACACTGTGAATCAAAAATCTCCAACAATTTTGAAAACTGCATACAGCATTATAAGTTTTAATACATAATGATCTATACATGGGAAATCTTTTGATTTTTGAATTCTTGTGAGTAAAGAAAAAGTGATTTAAAAAATATTTTGTATTGTTTATATATCATAAAGATATGATAGATTATGTAAAACTGAATGTAAATTCACAGATTTTAAGTTCCTTTCAAATTTTGGCACAAGAGCTGCAAGTTTCAGGGAAGGGGGGCAAGTTGATTACATTGACCCCAGTCCTCAACTGGTACTTACCTTATTGACCCTGAAAGGATGAAAGGCAAAGTCAACCTTAGCAAAATTTGAACTCAAAACATAGAGACAGACGAAATGCCACTAAGCATTTTGCCCAGTGTGCTAATGATTCTGCCAGCTAGCCTTATTTGGATTATTTTATACTGAACATGACAAAAGAAGGACATGCATATTTTCCAGTGAAGAATTTGTATAAATTAAAAGTAAAAAGAAATCAACATGCCAGCAGTCACTTGCCAAAGACGTGTAGCAGTTCATTCTTAATCACATCACTCCTCTTGGTATGATGTTTTATTGAAGAACTTAAATGTCAAGTCAGTTTTTTTGAAGAACTTAAGTGTCAAGCCAGCATTTAAACTGTCCATATCAGACTCAAATATTCTATCTTTAATGTTCAAACCAGCCAGATCTGGCTTCTCATATCTATCCTACAATGTCATTCTAAATGTATACAATTACATCATTGAAATCTAGTTTTATTTACTCAACCACTGCTTGAATCAATGTTTGGCA
>NC_142928.1:71893491-72025991 GCF_046866305.1 Octopus bimaculoides | reverse complement strand
CTGCCCTAACCACTGGGCTATTGCGCCTCCACTTGGGAATGACAGTATAGCTGATTAAATAGAGGCATCAAGCTGTTAGATCAGGTTATGAAAGTTACAGAGAGGGTCATAGCCCAACTAATTAGGGAGCGAATCAATTTAGATGAGATGCAGTTTGGGTTCGTGCCAGGTAAAAGCACTACTGATGCCTTATTTCTAGTGAGACAGTTGCAAGAGAAATACCTAGCCAAGGATAAACCTCTGTACCTGGCTTTCGTTGACATGGAGAAAGCCTTTGACAGGGTCCCCCGATCCCTTATCTGGTGGTCAATGAGGAAACTTGGGATAGAAGAATGGCTAGTGAGAGCTGTGCGAGCCATGTACAGAGATGCGGCCAGTAAGGTGAGGGTTGGAAATGAGTACAGCAATGAATTCCGGGTAGAGGTAGGGGTCCACCAAGGTTCCGTCCTCAGCCCCCTATTATTTACCATAGTCCTCCAGGCAATCACAGAGGAGTTCAAGACAGGTTGCCCCTGGGAGCTCCTCTATGCTGATGACCTTGCCCTAATTGCGGAGTCACTATCAGAACTAGAGGAGAAGTTTCAGGTGTGGAAGCAAGGTCTAGAATTGAAGGGCCTTAGAGTCAACCTAGCTAAAACCAAAATCCTAATAAGTAGGAAGGTAGATAAAACACAAACCCCTTCAGGTAGATGGCCCTGCTCAGTATGTAGAAAAGGAGTAGGTAGTAACTCTATAAGATGTACCCGGTGCAAGCTATGGACACATAAGAGGTGCAGCAACATCAAAGGCAGGTTAACTAGCAAGTTAGTTTTTGTTTGTGGCAGATGTTCAGGTGCAATAAAGACTGCAAACAAACAGGAAACAACTTCTATCTCATTCCAGGGTGAAAAACTAGAGGTAGTCGATAGCTTCCGCTATCTGGGCGACCAAGTTAGTAGTGGGGGTGGGTGCGCTGAAAGTGTAGCTGCTAGAATAAGAATAGCCTGGGCAAAGTTTAGAGAGCTCTTACCCCTGCTGGCGACAAAGGGACTCTCACTCAGAGTAAAAGGCAGACTGTATGACGCATGCGTACGAACAACCATGCTACATGGCAGTGAAACATGGGCTGTAACTGCTGAGGACATACGTAAGCTCGCAAGGAATGAAGCCAGTATGCTCCGTTGGATGTGTAATGTCAATGTGAATACCCGTCAGAGTGTAAGTATCTTGAGAGAAAAGCTGAACATTAGAAGCATCAGTTGTGGCGTGCAAGAGAGACGATTGCGCTGGTATGGACATGTGGTGAGAATGGAGGAGGATAGCTGCGTGAAAAAGTGCCACACCCTAACAGTTGAGGGAACCCGTGGAAGAGGTAGGCCCAGGAAGACCTGGGCTGAGGTGGTGAGGCAAGACCTTCGTACATTGGGCCTCACCGAGGCGATGACTACGGACCGAGACCTTTGGAAATGGGCTGTGCGTGAGAAGACCCGGCAAGCCAAGTAAGATCGTTGCCAGTGCCCCTGGACTGGTTCTTGTGCGGGTGGCACATGAGATGCACCATTTTGAGCGTGGCCGTTGCCAGTACCGCCTGACTGGCTCCTGTAGGATTTTCGAGCGAGATCGTTGCCAGTGCCCCTGGACTGGCTTGTGCGGGTGGCACATAAAAGACACCATTTCGAGCGTGGCCGTTTTCGTGCGGGTGACACGTAAAAGCACCCACTACACTCTCTGAGTGGTTGGCGTTAGGAAGGGCATCCAGCTGTAGAAACTCTGCCAAATCAGACTGGAGCCTGGTGTTGCCATCCGGTTTCACCAGTCCTCAGTCAAATCGTCCAACCCATGCTAGCATGGAAAGCGGACGTTAAACGATGATGATGATGAGTACTTTACAAGTACTTCATTTTATTGACTTGAGTTCAGAATACAAAGGACTTTAACTAAGTTCCACAAGGTGTTTCAGTTCAATGTTCTAATGATTCTGATGATCCCTAACTCTCTTTATGAAATTAATGTTAAGAGTCTTTCCTTAAATGTTGGCTGATCTAATTAATTTTGGTAGCATAATGACAGGGATGTATAATAGACAATAAAAAGATATTGAAAATAATAGCATAATAATTGTTTGTAAGATGTTTAAACTTACTGCTATTATAACATTAGGAACATTGCCTTCTTTGGCAAAAATTGCAAGACGGGTTACAGTTTCTTCATTTCCGATGATATCTTTTAGCAGAATTGGACGATACTTCTCTACCCTAAACAAAGAAGAAGAATGTTATTGTTAGTGTATAAAGTAAGATACAAATAGGAATGAATCTATATTTCTAATGAGGACTTTGATAAACATACACTTCAATTAAATTTGAAAAGCAAGAATTCATAAATACATTTGAAGGAATTTTCAAGTTATAATTATTTCAGTGATCTTGTTAGAGTAAACAAAAACTTGTGAATTAAATATTTTGGGATCACCTTTGCTTTTAAATATCTAGACACAATCTACTGATAGCAATTCTGACCATCTTCTTGAATTCAATATTATTAGTGGATAATCAGAAAACAGTGCAGCATCCACGACCTTCAGAAACATTCTTTTCACACTCAGAATTATTGAAGTATTGAATAAATTACCCATGGCAGTTCTTAGCTGTCAGCATCCTTAAAAATTTTCATGCTTCCTGAAATTTGCCACTGCTACTTCTTATGTGCTAACTCACCCTTTCCTCTTCTTTATGTGGCTTTCACTGTTCACTGTTGCCATCTTATGTATCATCCTCTTTACTCTTTTACTTGTTTCAGTCATGTGACTGCGGCCATGCTGGAGCACCGCCTTTAGTCGAGCAAATCGACCCCAGGACTTATTCTTTGTAAGCCTAGTACTTATTCTATTGGTCTCTTTTGCCAAACTGCCAAGTTACGGGGACGTAAACACACCAGCATCGGTCGTCAAGCGATGTTGAGGGGACAAACACACACACACACACATATATATATATATATATGATGGGCTTCTTTCAGTTTCCGTCTACCAAATCAACTCACAAGGCTTTGGTTGGCCCGAGGCTATAGTAGAAGACACTTGCCCAAGGTGCCATGCAGTGGGACTGAACCTGGAACCATGTGGTTGGTAAGTAAGCTACTTATCACACAACCACTCCTGTGTATTATGCATGCACTTCTGGCTTTCGTTGTTGTATTTATTTACTGGGCTTATGATGGCAGTGAAACATGGGCTGTAACTGCTGAGGACATACGTAAGCTCGCAAGGAATGAAGCCAGTATGCTCCGTTGGATGTGTAATGTCAATGTGAATACCCGTCAGAGTGTAAGTATCTTGAGAGAAAAGCTGAACATTAGAAGCATCAGTTGTGGCGTGCAAGAGAGACGATTGCGCTGGTATGGACATGTGGTGAGAATGGAGGAGGATAGCTGCGTGAAAAAGTGCCACACCCTAACAGTTGAGGGAACCCGTGGAAGAGGTAGGCCCAGGAAGACCTGGGCTGAGGTGGTGAGGCAAGACCTTCGTACATTGGGCCTCACCGAGGCGATGACTACGGACCGAGACCTTTGGAAATGGGCTGTGCGTGAGAAGACCCGGCAAGCCAAGTAAGATCGTTGCCAGTGCCCCTGGACTGGTTCTTGTGCGGGTGGCACATGAGATGCACCATTTTGAGCGTGGCCGTTGCCAGTACCGCCTGACTGGCTCCTGTAGGATTTTCGAGCGAGATCGTTGCCAGTGCCCCTGGACTGGCTTGTGCGGGTGGCACATAAAAGACACCATTTCGAGCGTGGCCGTTTTCGTGCGGGTGACACGTAAAAGCACCCACTACACTCTCTGAGTGGTTGGCGTTAGGAAGGGCATCCAGCTGTAGAAACTCTGCCAAATCAGACTGGAGCCTGGTGTTGCCATCCGGTTTCACCAGTCCTCAGTCAAATCGTCCAACCCATGCTAGCATGGAAAGCGGACGTTAAACGATGATGATGATGATGATGATGATGGCTGCTTTCTGATCTCACTTTTATCCTTTGCTGTTGAGTTGTAGTGTACCTGAGTATGGTATACAATAATCTCATTCTTTGTCTTATTAATATATGAAAATGCAGAATATATTGTATTGATAATGGTACATAGTGGTGCTGGAAAACTATTGTTAGTGTTTCACAGGTTTTATTGTTTGAGATCCTGAAAGTTTAAATCAGAATAAGATAACTAAGAGTTTTCTTTTGGTATTACTGACAAATTATGTTTCATACCATTAAAATAAGAGTCATCGATAGTTTAGAGACAGAATATGTAAATATTTGCAATATTTACATTTTCATATTTGTTTTAATATATCTAGTCAATACTGTATTTTTCAGTTTTAGTTTATGCATTTTCAAAGAGAAATCTAATCTAAAAATTCAAGATATTTAAATTTCATTGTAATATTGATTCTTATCAGGTACAAGACCAAATCAAATTTGCTGGAGAGAAATATAACTGATTCATTTGGTTCCTGTACTTACAGCAGGTAATGACTTTGCTGGTTCTGTAGATAGAGACTGTCCTTCAGGCTGCTGTCAGTCCCCAAACTCTGTTAAAGTTGGGCTGGCAGTGTCAGATGCGAAACTTTTCCACCGCTTCCTTCTTTTTTTACAGTGCAAGAAACCAAAAAAACGAGTAGATATTCTACAGGGGACTACAGATACTTTAGTTTCTGCTATCAACAAACCTTTATAGTTTTTTTTTTTTTTTTTACCAAGTTTGGCTTCAGAAGTTCAGTACTCGAATAGCATAACCTAATGTTATTGCGTACCACTGAATATAACGAGATTTTGTATAAAAAAACTGTATTTAATAGACATCAAAAAAAAAAAAGCCTCTTTAACTGTCCTCCGCGATATTGCTTATAAACCAACTAATCACAGAAGTAAATCGGGTATATCAATTTGCATATTATAACGTATTTGTGGCAGCTAATTCTGAAGTACACAACAGAAAGGAAACAAAACACAGATACTGGACAAGTAATTTACTAAACTCCTAACTTTGCAGCGAATCTAAAGCTTTATTTAATCTAAGACGATTCCAGACCTTATATTGGAGCAAGAGATGGCTAATATAAAGATATTATCAATTATTTTCCAAAAAATTAATTATTCGACGATCAAGAAAGAAAAATTGGTAAATTTTCGAATTAACACCTGCACGATTTTCACTAGGGTGTTAGGGTCAGGATTAGGGACGGAATTCCCTAACCCTAACAGCCTAGTGAAAATCGTGCGGGTGTTAATCTGAAAATTTACAAGAGGGTTGAAGATAGAATTAAATCCCTAATCTCATATTTGTTCTCTTCTAAATCTGTAGTTATACCCTTATATGACATCAGTATTACTGCAAGTATCTGCAGATAATTCATGAAAAATTCCTATGTTAAATTTATACACAAAACATTTCCTACAAACGAATCATGTTGATTGAGAGTAAAGAACTTGAAGCAAAGCAATACGTATCGACGTTTTCAATCAAATGTATTACCCAAATATAGTATAAAATATTTTTAATAAAGTAACAAAAATAACAATGAGCTGTAACTTACCATGGTAGTTCGAAACCACCAGATTTTTTGGGTTGAGTTGTATTCTTTTCAGGAGTGTCAACAATCATTTCTTCTTCGCCCGCCATGTTTACAACTTGATTAACGCGCGAAAAGATAAATCAAAGGGACATAACTTAATAAATTCGGATGAAAAACAGACGAATAACTTGTGGTGTTAACCTTTATCAAGCAGAAAGAGTCTGCTATAAAACTGCAAAATTGACTTTTTACGACACACGAGCATATTCTATGCTGTCTACATTATTAAATGATTTTTATGACCACTGCAGACTATTATTTTTTGAGGGTCTTTATTTCTGTTTTTGGCTAAGTAGTTGCCCTTTGAATGACTGTCATTTGATGTACATACATATTCATATATCCTTTTATTCTTATATTTGTTTCAGTCATTTGACTGCAGCCATGCTGGAGCACTACCTTAAAGGCTGTTAATAGAAGAAATCGACCCCAGCACTTATTATTTGTAAGCCTAGTACTTATTCTATCGGGGATTTTGCTGAACCGCTAAATTACAGGTACGAAAACACACCGCATCGGTTGTCAGTCGATAGTGGTGGTGAGGGACGAACAAAGACACACACACACACATACACATATACGACAGGCTTCTTTCAGTTTCCGTTTACCAAATTCACTCACAAAACTTTGGTCGACCCGATGCTGTAGTAGAAGACACTTGCCCAAGGTGGCATGCTGTGGTACTGAACCCGGAACCATGTGGTTGGGAGCAAGTCTCTTACCACACAGCCACGCCTGCGCCTATATATGTTTGTATGTGTGTGTGTGTAAAACGCACATTAATATTATATACACATACTCATATATGGATATAGGATCAGCTTCAAATCATCAAAGTCAAGGCCTCTTGCACTGTAAAAAAAAGGAAGTGGTGGAAAAGTTTCGCATTTGACACTGCCAACCTAACTTTAACAAAACAACCAGTCAAGAGTTAGGAGAAACCCTCTGACAGCAGCCTGAAGGACAGTTTCTATCTGCAGAACCAGCAAAAACTTTGAGAACTGGATGAATCATTAAGGTTGATAACACAAGATTGCCTGGTCGCTTCCAGGTTTAGGTATACCAGTATGTCATCCTGCTCAGAACTTTGTGGCTCCTATCATTATAGGATGTAACTCTTGAGTGAAAAATCAGCAGTTTTTGTATAGTCTGGTGAGTATGGCTCTGTATGGGTCAACCAACAACTTACGACTACAGTTCAGCGGCCTGTCAGAGGGGTTTGTAGTATCAAAAACGAAAGAAATCATGAAGTACAGAAATTTCAAGGACACCAAAATAGCAGATGATGGCATTGAAGTCTGCACAGGTAGGAAGTGGAGTGCTGCTAAACAGTTGCAGGTGGCAGAGGGACGGTTATGGTAGAGGGGTCCTCCAAGAATAAATTCGTTCACGCCTAGTGGAAGCAAGGGCTAGCAGGATGGTGGGAATCTGCCAACAAGGAGCCTGAAGGTAGGCCAATATGCAGGTCAGATCTATCGCGGGCTGGCATCCAGTGCATCAGATTTCTCATCTAGGCTTTACTAAGTCCAACAAATCTTCACAAGTAAGAAAAGTGTGAGGTACTAACTTGTCGCTTTTGTACTGAAAGAAGGTTCCTTCAGCATCTTTTCAGTAGCTGCCCTACAGCCTTAACCGATGGTCGCTACTGCTGACGACATGACCAGGTACCAAGGTGGTTGCAGAGGGGGATATCGATAGACATTTAGTCCAGTAAATACCATCCAAGGAAAGAGGCTATCACTTTTCTCAGAGTCGGAGAGAAGTCCAGTTTACTGAAACTTCAACGACCATTATGCTTACTTTCCAGAACTTGTCGCACCTGTGGAACTTATGGAATAATTAAAGTTTCCCGATCATGTACAAAAGATACTCCTCTCAAACATTGTAATCTACTCAAATCCCATCAAATAGGTGAGAATTTCATGGAGGAATATCATGAAAGGAAATTTACTAAATACTAGGAGCTGATAGAGCTGTGCAGAAAAAGCAGGGTTGGTAGGTACAGTGCGAAGAAACTGAAGTGGGCTGCCGGAGCTTTGTGAGGCTTTCCTTCTGCAAAGCTCTGACTGAGCTTGGAGTTACTGGTGTAGGGAAGAGGGGTGGGGGGCACAAATTTCATTACTGAAGATTCAGAAAAGACTACTAGGTGGTTTTGGATAAAGAGGTCAGGTCAATGGTTTACTAATGGGACGTAAGCTGAGACTTGAACAACTCCAGCTGGGTCAACTGGACGAGAGGGTCTGATGTTGAAAGGTCTGAAATTTCCTGTGACTGCAGAAACACGACTAATGATGCATCTCAAAGCATCCGTCAGATATAACACAGAAACACACACATACATACATACACGCGCGCGCGCGCACGCGCACACACATACACACACACACGCATATATCCACTCAGACATCCACTCACATATATATATACACACGTAGGTATGTATATCAATGTATGTATGTATAAACTTACGTAGTAGATATACAAACATGAAAAATTTACGTATTTCTTTGTAGTCTGAAAAAATGTCCTCTCTCTCTCTCTCTCTCTCTCTCTCTATATATATATATATATATATATATATATAAGTATATATATGCGAGTATGTGTATATAACAATGTATGTTTGTATAAACTTACGTAGCAGACATACAAACACGAAAAATTCACGTATTTCTCCGTAGTCTAAAAAAATGGTGAATAACTTTTAATCGATTTTCGACCCTGCTTGGGATCTCAAAAGCAGGTACATCACTTGAGCAATTCCAAAGAAACAAGGAGTCAATTTGCTTATAATTCTAGTAGTTCATAAATTTAGAAATTATTCACGAAAGAAAAAACAATTCTTCTATCCATCCGTCCCTCCATCCATCCTTGCATGCATACACCTACCTACCTACCTACCTACCTGCCTGCCTGCTTACATACATACATGCATACATACATACATACATACATACATACACACACATGCATATACACAAACACACATATGTGTTTGTGTGTGTTTGTGTGTGTATGTGTGTATATATGCATGCATATATGAGCGGAGTTTTGGATGAGGACGCCCACCCAAGTTGGATTTTCGCCACTTCGAAGAGGATTTTTCGGATTCTTTTTTTTTTGTTACCACGCCCTTGGAAATAATGATGGGGTGTAGCTTTTTATGACAAAAAATTTTTGAAATTCTATGAGCTTTTTTATTCCCCCCTTTACCACAACGATCCGAACCGATTTTGGCCAATTTCTTTTGCACTACCTACTTAAAAACCATAGGTAACGCCTTTTCAGTATATATATATAAAATATTTTTAAAAGAAAAGGTGTGTGACTTAAAGGAGATTTAGTTGTTGTTTCTAGCTCATTGCATGACTATCTGGTACCTTCCTCGTTTCTTTCTCACTCCAACATGTATGTATGTATGTATGTATGTATGTATGTATGTATGTATGTATGTATGTAGGTATGCTTATATGTTAGTATGGATGGATAGATGAATGGATGGATGGATGAATGAATGGATGGATGAATGGATGGATGGACGGATGGATTGATGAAATGGATGGAAAAAATTATTTTCTTTCTAGAATAATTTCTAAATTTATGAATTACTAGATATTATGAGTACACGCACACACGCATACACACAAGCGCGCGCGCACACACACACACACACGCACGCACGCACGCACGCACGCACGCACGCACGCACGCACGCACGCACGCACGCACGCACGCACACACACACACACACACACACACACAAGCACACACACAGACCTAGCTGTCAATCAAATTCCAACATAATTCGATTTTTACATGTTAATTTTGGATTTTTACAGTATTGCATATTACAGTATTACATGTACTTTCATGTTTTATAACATATTTGTATTACAAAGAAAAGGAAGCTTCTAATCTAGGGGTAATGCAAACTTTTGTCTCTTTTTAAAGAGAGGAGACAAGATTAAAAAAGATAGGTATAGTTAGAGAGTTTGAAAGAAAGCGAACATTGCAGATAATAGTTCGTTTAAGAGGCAGAGCGCACAAGTGAGAAGTCATAGAAGCAGTGTGTGCGTTAGAAGTAAACGTTACTTTACTAATAATAATGGTCTCTACGAAGACTGGGTCGTGGTTTGCACAGTTTAGCATGTCCTGAACGATTTCCATGCGGAGTTGGTTCAGTTGCTCCACCAGCACTTTGGACGCGAATTTCGCTGACATTTTTCCGCATGTACAAATCCTCCGTTAAAATGGAATGCTCTGATTCTGTGCTTATTTCCACATTGTGAGCAATTTCCTGAATTGTTACATTACAGTCTTCCATGAGTATTCGCCGAACCTCCTCAATCGGATGGCCGACCTGAGCATGCTTCGCTCTCCAGTGAGGTGTGGCCATGTTTGAAGCGATTATACCATTTCTCGATATGACATCATCGCTAAAGACATGCTGAATCTTCTGGCTGGTTTGAACTTGAGTATCACCAGGCTTTTTGCAAAACTTGATGCAATATCTCTGCTCGATGTGTTCGGTGAAAACAAAAATCCGACGAGCGCGCATTACACGTTTATAGTCTAAGCTTTACAGCCAGGAACTGACGTGGCCTGCAAGCGCAAAAGTATTTACGCATGCACAGGAAGACTGGCGTCACCTCCCACCCAAAAGGTTACGCGGCATTATTTGGCGGGAAAAAATAAAATCAGATACTTTTTGAACGCATTTCGTATGTTTTGAAAATAGAGAATGACTGTAGGAACTGATACCAGACGGCACACATGCTGAGGAAAACTTTGAGTGTTCAACCATACCACAAACTTGTAGTGGAAAGAGTTAGACGATGGTGAAGGTATTTTGAACTGGAACCCAAATAGTTGTGTTAACTTCAAAAGTTTGTCACGAGGAGGATGGTGGAATCATTATTTCAATCCGAGCGTGCAATACATTTGTCACAAGTATTAAAAAAAAATATCTTCGAAAGAAAATAGTTCTTAGATCCGTTAAGATATTGTGAACGAGTCAGTCACAATGATGTTAAGCACATGTAAATTTGCGATTCCAGGAAAAGTAGTTATAGAAGAGGATCTGGTATTAGGTTGTTCCGAAAATAATGGCCGATTTCAGAAACATAATTTTATTCTGGAAAAATTAACAATAGAAATGTTTTGATCAGTCAAAGTATGAGCCGTGAACATCTATGCATCTCTGCCATCGATCAACGAGATTATTTATTCCTCGTCGGTAAAAAAACTTATTGGCTTTGATGCTACGAATTCTTTGAAAGCTGATTCCACCTCTGGTTTGGACTTGAAAGTTTTATCACCTAAAAGCGTGTTTAAATGCTTAAAAAAATGGTAGTCAGAGGGTGAAAGACCAGGAGAATATGGAGGATGTGGTAAAGGTAAAGTCTCGTATCCAAAGTCTGAGTTTCTGCAGCGTCATTCTTGCAACATGTGGCTTTGCCTTATCGTGGAGCAGAATTGGGCCATGCCGATTCACCAATGCAGGTCTCATTTTTTGCAAGTGAGCATGCATTTCAGCGAGTTGATTGCAGTAAACGTCTGCTGTAATGCTCTGATTGGCTTCCAGAAAGCTATAATGGACAACACCAATTGCAGACCACCAGACAGTCACCATAATCTTTTGCTGATGCAACTTTGGATTTGGGAAATGTTTGGGGGACTCCTCACAATAAAGCCGTTGACCTAATCGTTTACGTTTATCATAAAGGATCCACTTTTCGTCACAAGCGACTATTAGGTCAGGAAAAGGATCATTGGTGTTTCGTAGAAAGAGCATTGAGCACACTTCAAAACGCCAAACTTTTTGATTTTCATTGAGCTCATGCAGTACCCATTTATCGAGCTTTTTCACCTTACCAATCATCTGCAGATTGTGTGAGACCATTGCAATACTGACACCAAGTGCCTGAGACATTTCTCTGACACTTTGATGTGGGTTTTGTTCATCAATTGCTTTCAGTTGTTCATTGTCAACACTGCATGACCGTCCTCTACCTTCTTCATCTTCAAGGCTCTCATCACCATTACAGAATTTCTGAAACCATCTTCGTACTGTGTGATCACTTGTGGACCCCTCTCCCCATGTTCTGTTGATATTGGCAGCAGTTTGGGAGGCATTGTGCCCAAGCTTGAACTCATACAAGAAAAGTAAGTGAAGGTTCTTTTTTGTCATGTTCATAATTAAGGGCGCCTATGCTTCAAGAATGTTTTCTGTCTGAAATAAGTAAAAACATTATTAAAGAGCATACAGCAATTATTAAGTATGTCGAAATTCACTTAAAATATAATTAAAATGCTATGATAAAATTGCGTTTCAAAACAACGCCCTTATTTTCGGAACAACCTAATAACAGAAACCAGTGACTGTGTTATCTTTGCCAGATGTTTATGGAGTATTATTATTGTAGCGAAGGCGACGAGTTAGCAGAACCATTAACACACCAGGCGGAATGCTTAGCGACATTTCGTCCATCTTCATGTTCTGAGTTCAAATTCCACCGAGGTTGACTTTGCCTTCATCCTTTCGGAGTCGATAAAATATGTACCAGTTGAGTACTGAGGTTGATGCAATCGACTTAACCGCCCCCACCAAATTGCTGGTCCTGTGTCAAAAATTGAAATTAGAATTATAGTTATAGCGTGAAAATTCTCTGTACCAATGGAAAATTTTATTATTCCTTGATTTTCCTCTGTTTTCTTTTCTATTCTTTTTGTGTGACTATTTCTGAATGAGATCACTTGTTGATCAATATGTAAAATAGCTTCAAAACAATAAGGTTCACCATTTCCTAGCATGGCCAAGCGTTTTTTTAAAAATTGCTGGGCGATTTTGTTCAGGGTGACGTATATTTCAGAGAAAAGGACTCTGAAATTATAGTCTCAGAAGCATTAGTTTTAATATGTAGGGAACTTCAGGTAATAGAGATGAGAAGAAGGTATTAACTACTGAAATAAAGGGCAGACGAATAGCATCTAAGGGTATCGTTTTTGTATCGAAAAAAAAAAAAAAAGGATGAAGTAAGAGTTACGAGAAAAGAGACACCTATTTCAGTAGTAACTAGATAAATCTAGAAGTTATAGATGTTTAGCGTAGCAAGGTATCGAGTAAACTGAGGATTTCAATCTATTCCAGGAACATATTTTCTATTTTGCGTCCCAAGCAATAAACTAATATTTGGCGGGAAGGTATTTGGTATTGTTCAATGCAATGTTGAGTGTCTTAGCAACTGGATTAAATTGAACCAAGTTCCCATTGTGCTCCTTAACAGCATAGCCAACGGCAATAATATCCTCGAGATAGGCATGAACTCCGTTGAATCATTGTCAGCAATTACATCAGCTGTAACTCTTCGAAAAACGCTTACGGCATTAATCATACTTATAACATGGAATAATTACTCATCAACTTGAAATGTGTATTACGTGTTGCTATTGAGGAGTAGAATCTGACGGTTTGCTGATAAAAGTGAATAATTTTACTATTTACTGTGGAAGTTATCAAAAAATGAATACAGGTTTCAAAATAAGATAGGCAGGAAAATCTATCAATGCTCGCTTTTCTTCCAATTGAGATTATGACAGAAACTACAGTCAATCTTATTTACTCGATCATTTAAATTCAGAAGGGATTTTAAATAGATATCCAAGCATCTTACAGCATTCGTTAACATTTTACCAGACTTGGTAAACACAATATGGATGCATTGCTTTTGCGTTGGGTTTATTGATTTTAAGGAAGTAGAAATGAATTTATATATTTGTGAAAAGTTTCAAAGAAACGCATGCGTGCATGTAGTTGTATTCTGAAAATGTGCACAAGAAAAGTCTCTTTGATAACTATATTTAATTTGCAATTGAGTAAAAAAAAAAAAAAAAAGTGAGATTTTATTGCAGGAAATGGTATTGATAAAATATCCGAATTTGGAAGTACATGAAGAACATATCTCCATTTTGTGGTTTAGTGTACACGAAATGCAATATTATAATTTATTAGTATATATACGTAACGAATAGAACGTATAGTTAAAAGGATAGGATATAGATTTTTAGAACACTACAAGCATTAAAATTTATAACGTCAGTCTTGGTCTTCTAAGTTATTGAATACAGTCGTTGCAAAAATTATGCTGAACATCACTAAATGGTTGGTCAGTTTAAAATGACTATAGAACGTACTAGTTAAAGATAACTATAGGATACATATTACATTTCAGTAGTGTTAGTCAAACCTTGACTAGTATGGTTAAATTTTAGAATAAAACGGTTAAATGGATCTGATACTGAAATAAGGTTCATGTGTTCGAACCACTGCAAGTTTTTATTACATTTTTTAACGATTTGCTTTATTCTGAGTGGCTTATTTTGTCCTGATGTCGAAATAAAGAACCTGGTGTTTTTTGGCAAATGGAAGATTTCATAAAAGACTTAGGTAAGTTCATTTTCTATAAAGTACAAAGAATCTAACATTTCGGATTTTTACCTTTTCTCCGAGGGTGAAGAAAGCAGAGAAAGTGTTGTTCCCTTGGTTGCAAGCAAGCAAATGAAGAGATTAAAGTAAAATGGAGTAATGGGGAGAGAAAGGGAATTGTATCTGAGGGCGTAAAGATATAAGGCTTGGTAATGATAGACCGGAGAGAAGAGAAAAGAAATAGATGCTTTTGAGTTTGTTGCGTTACTCAAGGGTGAATAGTTTTATGTTAGATATAGTGAAAGAAGAATACAGAGAAATAAGGTAAGATCCAGAATCCAAGAAAACTGGAGGTAGTGGTCATCGTCGACAATATTAATGGCTATAGACTAACAACCTGTCTACAGAAAATACTCTTAAGTGCCGTCCCAGTGGCTCTCTGACATGTTGTCGGGCAAGTTAACTAATGAACATCTGATTCTGATGTATAAACCACCAATAGAAATCTCCGAGAGAGATGAAATTAACTTCATACATTAAGATAATGTTCGCCCTGATGGTTACAGTAAATAATTACATCCATTCAGTGTGTAAATTATGAAGGTGTGTATAGAGGTTTCAAAACGAGAGAAAAATTTATGAATTCTTGTTTCCTCTTGTCCTTAAAATGAAACTACTGTCAGTCCTACAGGTTTAATCCTACCCGCTATGATAATTTTCTTTAGATCTATCCGTCTGTAACATAACTTCCAGTTTGGTTCACAACTCCCCCGTCTCACACGCTCGTTCTTTCTGTACGTAAAGGGTGTCCCAAAAGACACTGATGGGTTTCAATTTTTGATAACTTCCTTAACTTAACAAATAAATACATGAAATTTTTATATAATATAAAGGACATAATGGAAATTAATATATTTACAACACCACTACATCACATATGGAAAATGACATCGCTTAAATGGCAGCCATTTCGGATTCGTACGCCCGTACTCTTTCCAAAACTTGCATCATAACACCCTCAAGAGTTTCAGAACCCACTTCTCTGATTTTTCTATTGATGTTCTCCTTCAGTTGCACCAGGGTCTCCGGTTTGTTAACATAAACCCGCTCTTTCAGGAATCCATGATTGAGACCTTTTTGCGCTCGGCCATTCAAAGTAGACCTCACACATGGTTCCAGCAAGATGGGGCAACTGTTAATGCCGCAAGAGAAGCGATGCAGTTTCTACGGCACTGCTTTGGAGAGAGAATGATCTCCTGCTATGGCAATGTCAACTGGCCTTCACGTTCCCCACCAGACTTGACAAGTCCGGATTTTTTCTTGTGGGGATATCTCAAAGAGAGGGTTTACGCCAACAAACCGGAAACCCTGGTGCAACTGAAGAACATCGATAGAGAAATCAGAGAAGTAGGGTCTGAACTCTTGAAGGTGTTATAGTGCAAGTTTTGGAAAGAGCAAGGGCGTGCGAAGCCGAAAATGGCTGCCATTTAAGCGATGTCATTTTCCATATGTGATGTAGTGGTGATACAAAATTTGACTTGCGTATATTAATAAAAATTATCAAAATTTCATGCATTTATTTGTAAATTCAAGGAAGTTATTAAAAATTGAAACCCATCTCTATAATCTCTACTTTGTAAGATATCCAAACGATAGAATAATGCAATCTCAAAGGAGAATACATGATATACGCAGAGGACCCCTTTAAAGCAGTCCTCAAGTACTCTCTTAATGATTACAAACATAGGCCGAATGTGGAGCTCAGAGTATGTACCCGATCTGGCAATAAGAGAATGCAATGCTGGTGCTTGAGGAATGTGAGCACCTATGTAGGAATTGTGTCTTTTTGTTCCACACACTCCTTTGGTTAAGAACTCGATAGATGCTTGTGCCAAGCATCAAAAGAAGGCCAACTTCAATTTTACCTCTTGGTTTAAGATAGTGATTGGAGGATTAATCATGAAAACAATAATTGTAACCTTACTGAGTAAACTACTTCTTTAACCATTTTGCCCTTGTGTGCCATAGTGAATGAAATGTAAAAGTAATGGAGTTATTAATCATTCACTTAGTATCATGTTATTATTCCACACATCCTTTACAACTATCACGGTAAAATTCAAACGTTCACTCCTCCGAGTATGTCTTATGTAATGAGGATGTGGGGAGTTCAAGAAGTAATATGAAACAGTGTAACTACAACGATACAGAGGTTTGAAACTTTAAATAAATAAACAAACAAAATTCCATTAAAATCTTAAATCTAAAAAACTAAAAAGTACAAAGCAAAATGTTTTTGTGCGTGGAATATGGCATATTTGGATATGAAAGTAACTCTGTATGGAATTTTAAACTTCTGTGTGTCATAACACCGTCTTAGCGATCATTGATATGGTGGGCGAAAAGATACGATAAGAATTTGTTTCTCAAGGCATGACAGCTAAAAACTTCATAAAAACAAAATGCAAAACCTTTTACTACGTTACAAGGTGTTCCTGACGTTTAATAGAGTCCCCACCTGCCAAGACGTCGAATTTAATTGCATAACTGACAACACATCCAATGATTAAAGATTATATTTTCGCATTTTATTTTAATTTAGTTTTATACACCATAGAATTAACAACATATTTAAGTAGTGAGCATCGTAGAAGAAAAGATAAACTCCCGGTGAATTGAATCGGACAAAGCTGTAGTGATTTATGGAGCTGATTAGCTTTATTTTCATCACTAATAATCTTAGAAAAAGGCGTGGGCGCTATTGCTCAAATGCTATCTGCGAAATGAAACCAATAATAACGACCGAACCTGCATCGATTATACTAAGTGCTTTTCATTATCACAACAAACAATAATATATATAAGGCGCATTCCAGACTTTTTCAGGAGAAACATTTATTAATTTCCAAAAAATACAAGACTCTAATCTCCTTCAAAGTAGGATCCTCTGGCTTCAATGCACTTGTTGTCGCACCCCAGCCGCTTCGTGAAGGCCCGTGGAAGTCACCCAAAGTAAACGTGTTCAGGACACTTGTCACAGCTTCCTTCATCTTCAAATGACTGACCCTGAGGTTCTTTTTCAGCTTGGGGAACAACCAAAAATCACAGGAAGCAAGGTCTGAGCTGTAAGGAGGGCGAAGGACAGTTTTCCTGTCTGTATCTGTCAAGTATTTGGTTACCAGGTCGCTCGTCATGGATCCCCCTGGGAATAAATTTTGCACAAATTTTTGCGCCCGTTCAAATCTTCATGAATAATTCTGTGTACAGTCGCCACACCAACTCCAAACTGTATGCTTATTGTCTTTAACGACACACGACGAACTTCATCCTGAAAATTGCAGATTTTCCTAACCATCTCTTATGTTATGACATCCCCCTCCCTCCTACACCTCTTATCGTCTCTCAGCTCCTCTATACCGTTCTTGAGGCTCTAATACCAGTGAGAAAGTAAATCCATATGCAGTCTGGAGTATTCCATATGATTTTGTAGCATACTTACCCAGTTTAACACGAAATGTTATTGAATAGCGAGCTCCCAAACGTCCCTACTGCATACTGCAAACTAATCAGCTGTAACAAGCAGTATTTAGTAGGATTTGTTCAAAGTGTTGTTACAGTAGTCTCCTTCAATCTGAAATAACAAAAGTTGGTAGCTCAGCTTATTAGATGTATAGTAATGATATACTAAAATTGCAATAACTTAGAACAGTTATAACTGACTTTCATAAGAAAAAAGTCTCAACTACTTGAATACATGTCGTATTATACATTATACGCGTATATTCGAACTGCTGTCTTCATTATGGTTTCTATAGTCATAAAGTTTCAGGTGAAACGTTGTGACTTTGGCAACTGGGATGAAGACAATAGTTTAAATATATCAGAGTATAACTATAATTCTTCATCTCAGAAATTCGTGCGCGCATACACACACACATACACACTTACAAAACGCAAGAACTGTAGCTGTCAATTGTAAGCATGTCATGTTAATTTCTTTTGATTTTTGAAAGTATGTATATGTGTATTTGTGTGTGCGATTGTGCGCGCGCGCGCATGTGTGTGTAATCACGTGTGTGTGTGCGCGCACATTTTGTGAAACAGCGTTTTATAAAATATTCCAAATATAACCAAGAATAGAATACTGTTTTCTTTATATAAAGCTTTTTGTCCATTTGGAATTTCATCTTATTCACCAACTTTTATTTTCTGTCCAGCTGTATAGTTCATTAGTTCTTTAGAAATTAAAGCCATTAACTTTGTAAGCTACACAACAACGAAACGATATGCATTTCGTAACGAATAAGATGTACAGTAGAATTAGCATTGTAGAAACATAGTTATGCCACATTTTTAGATGAGGACATAATTATTGAGGTCTTTCAAGTGTTTCTTTGATCCAGTTGATTAATTGACTATTTCTAAGTACTGACTGTAGAAATGATAACAGAACAAAAAAGAAATATTGTTATAAATATATAGATGTCACTCTCATCAGCAGATATGAAAGCAATGTAGTATATACCATAAAGCTATGATTATCACAAGTTTATAGGAAGTTTTTAGTTCATTGTATTAACGATAATGATTAATAAGTAATGATTATTAAATAATCAGAAACAGTTATATTCTACTTCATGAATAAATAAGTTAATTCAAATATTTCACACAAATTTCATTGCAAGAGAAGATCTGCAAATATCTCGTAATTATTAACATTTTTTTCCCAAGAAGAATGATGCTAATTTAAGTATTGTCGACAGGTAAGTATAGACGATATAGAAAAACAGTGAAATTATATAAACGTTGTAGCTTAACCAGGATTATACCTTAATGAATACAATTATCCAGAATGTCATTAACTATTCATTCATTTATGCGGTTTCTCTTGGAACACTGTTATGACAATTGTTGTTGGAAATATTGAGAGATAGCAGTAAGTCTGGAATCTAGGTGGAGTATTAATTATCCACTGAATCTAATTTGAATAGGACCTATAACACTGTATGTTGCTATATGTCGCAT
The DNA here is from genome assembly GCF_046866305.1 of Octopus bimaculoides. Taxonomy (NCBI): domain Eukaryota; kingdom Metazoa; phylum Mollusca; class Cephalopoda; order Octopoda; family Octopodidae; genus Octopus; species Octopus bimaculoides. Next base: position 72,006,941 of record NC_142928.1, on the reverse strand, counting down.
ACTTTTGAAAAGACGATGATTACAGAAACTTATTTTCAGTTTCCTTTGTGATAAATCGTTCCAATGGTGTTTGTCATTTCAAGTGTTTTGGCTCAGCATTGCATGTCATTTACACTCCCTCCCCCCTTCGTATAAATCTCCCACAACAGCTTTATTTTTCTGTAGATCTTTTATCTTTTTTTTTATCTTTTAATTGTTTCAGTCATTTGACTGTGACGATGCTAGGGCACCACATTGAAGGATTTTAGTCGAAGAAATCGACATCAGGACTTATTATTTAAAGCCTAGTACTTATTCTAATGGTCTCTTTTGCCAAACTGCTAAGTTACAGGGACGTAAACACACCAACATCGCTTGTGAAGAGATGGTATTGGACAAACACAAACAAAAAGACATATACACATACATACATACATGCATGCATACATACATACACATATACATACATACATACATACATACATAAACATACATATATATATGTCTATTATATAAAATAGACCGGTGTGTGTGTGTGTGTGTGAGTGCGTGTGTGTATGTGTGTGTATGTATTCGCTTTTCACGCAAAAACGGCTGCGCGAATTAGTTCCATACTTGGAATGCATGAATTATTTGACTTCGGATGCATAGTTGGGTCTTCATTTTATTTTTTTTTTTACTAAAAATAAATAGTATTGTTTTATATATATGATTCACTTCTTTAAAAAGGTTTTGCAATGTCAACTTCCGACCAACTATCAAAACAATATTAATTCGTTGAAGGCGAAATCTCTCATTCTCTATATTCGTGTTTTCATTTCAAGTTCAACTACAATAAATTACTGAAAGAAATTTTTACTAAGCAAGTGAGATCTTTTATAAATTGAAGTTTTCAAGAAAATTTACTTTCTGAACTTCCTTTTATTATTGAATATTTCAAGTTCATAAATCTAAATATTCGGTACAAGATGGTTTTTAACGAGCTTTTCTTTATACGATTTTTCACTACATGTTTATTTCATTCATTGTTTGCAATGTTCTCTTTTTCTTTCTTTCTTTCTTTCTTTCTTTCTTTCTTTCTTTCTTTTTTTCTTTCTTTCTTTCTTTCTTTCTTTCTTTCTTTCTTTCTTACACAGACACACACACGCGCACACACACGCGCGCACACACACACGCGCACACACACACGCGCACATACACACGCGCACAAACACACGCGCACAAACACACGCGCACACACACGCGCGCACACACACGCGCACACACACACGCGCACACACACGCGCACACACACACACACACGCGCACGCACACACGCGCACACACACACGCGCACACACACACACGCGCACACACACACGCGCACACACACACGCGCACACACACACGCGCACGCACACACGCGCACACACACGCGCGCACACACACGCACATGTACACACACGCGCACACACACGCACACACACACGCACATGTACACACACACACACACAAAGTCTCAGTAACATAAGCACACATACACACATACACACACACCAGGTTTGATTTTGTTATTACACAAATATCACATTAGAATTTTGCAATTCAACATATCGAGTTTGTCCATCACTATTGCTTGACAATCAGTGTTGGTTTGTTTACGTCCCCGCAAGTTAGTGGTTTAGCAAAAGACACTAATAGAATAAATATCGGATTTAAAAATAAGTTCCACTAAAACACTCACGGGCAGTGCCCCAGCATGGCTGCAGTTCTATGACAGAAATGAGTAACAATAAAAGAAATAAGTTGACTTGCAGATGTTTGACATCGGCCGCATCAATCTTGCTTTCTTTCACACACACACACACACACACACATGCTCGCACATGCATACATACACCGATATGTTTAGCATTACAAGAAATATTAAAACTAGAAACTTTATCTTTTATTATACGAATATTGATAATTGATATCTTGCATTGCATTGTGACATTAATTGTGAATTATTTTCCTGTAGTCGTTTCTATAATGATGTCTCTCATTGATTAGTTATGTTAAACTTTTGCAGAAATTGATAAAAATGGTGTTTGTGTGTGTGTGTGTGTGTGTGTGTGTGTGTGTGTGTGTGTGTGTGCGTGCGCGCGCGCGCGCCTAAGTATCGCAAGCAGAAGACCGCTCTACCTGGCGAAGCTGCAACAACAGCGGTGCCATCTCCCACGAACAGAACAGGATGACAAGAGATCAAATAAAATACAAGCTACACGAGTCCAGAGCCAACTCTTTGCCTTCAGACCACCAGTGCCAACTCCTAACAGACCATCAGTGCCCGACCTGCGGCAGAGCCTTCTGAGCACGCATTAGACTGATTGACCACAGCCAAATACACTGTGCCTCGTCTTCTTCTCCCATGTGCTGTCCTTGGTCATCGCCGACAACGACAGACGAATTAAACTTCCCGAAACGGTCGTGACTTCTGGTACTTGACTGAGGAAAGAAGGCCACGAATGACCCGTCTTTTTTTTGCCTGTCCGTCTAATTGTTGTTTCTCTTGTCCGCCTTTGCATCGTCTATCTGTCCGAATGTTTTATTGCCATCTATTGCGTTTTTGTTCCACTTTTATATCTATATATAATGAATGTAATGCATATATAATGCACATATCTACACATGTATAATTTGTATTCACAAACGAAGAAACGGTACTTAATAAATAAAGTATAGTGTGCATACTTTATAAGAATCTGAAGATTTTTGAATTGCAATACTCAGTCACGTGTCATTAATTATTCAAACGACAATAGAAAGGAAGCAGCTGTAAAAATATATAACCAAAAATATAAGTAAACAGAAGTAGCCATCGAAATTTGTTGAAAATGTTTGAAAATATGTCACACATTCATCTATTCAATTCTCATACGAAAGGCACGTGATACATTCATCTGCTAACATTCAAAAATATGAAATTTTTATGCCTTTAGTCTCTTATGAACAATATATACGAAAGTAAAGAAAGTAACTTTTATTTTGAAGTTTTTGAGTTGAATATCTGAATGTTATTTCTTTTTCTGGATGTGGCAAATCCATTATGTGAGAAACAAGCGACTTCAGCCATTGTTATTTGAAAATTTCCCAATAAACGTCTATGTAAGATTTCATCAATTCCAATCTTCAGTTCAAAGTTATGATAGGGTGCTATGCTTCTTTGAGAAACAAAGAGTGCACTTTCTGGAAGTATTATTGTAAAAGAAGCGTTCTGTAATTGTAAATATTATGACCTTTTATAATTTATAATTGTCTATAATTTTACTACCTCCCTTTCAATTCAAGCTATACTTGGACTGTGAAGCGTGTTTCAAAGTGTCTGAATATATACAAATCTCTTTTTTTGCAAGGCTTTCCAATAAGTCCTATAAATCTTTTCTGTTTAATTTAGTTCGATAAACTAAGGGCTTAGACCAGGGGTGGGCAACCGTTTTGAGAGTGCGTGTCAAAACTGGCAAAATCTCTGACACAAAAGTCTTCCACGTGCCAACCAAATTTTTTTGAGAACATATTGGGCTACCTGATATCTCTTAAGAAAGTGTATGTTAAGAACTTATTTAATAAATGATGAAAAAAAAAATCACTATAGAGTAGTAAAACATTATATAATGATGGAAAATGCATTTATTCACTTTCAAAGTTACATCTAAGCAATAATGAACCTTTTCCACTTTCAAAAGAAAACTTCAGATAAAATATCAGTCCGGCAGAAAACTTGCTGGCAACCTTTGCCACTTTCAAAAGAAAACATCAGTTAGATAAAATATCAGTTTGACAGAAGACTTGCTGACTCCTTTCGATATACATGTATATACAATATTATCACTCATGACAGAGATTTTGTATCGGGTTTATATTTCGTAACCTCCAGAGATATGCTTGCACTACTAGTTTCATCCGTCAGGTTATTCCTATTACAAGACTTAGCAAGGTTCATCACTGAGAACAAAAAATTACAAGCATATGTTGATGAAAACATGGATATTAGTGCTGTTGCAAAGTTTTTTAAGCTGGAAAAAGTTTCTGGGACGGCATTTCATGTCCTTAATAATTCATTTTCCGCATTCCTCTCTGGTACTCCTGTCTAATCCCTTTTTTCAATATTTTCTAAGTCAACTCTATGGTCAATTAATTTTTGCTTCCAAACTGAACTACTTTGAAATTCAATCAACTGCATTTCAAAATCAACCATTTCTATTCATGAAAACATTTGTAAGTTTAGCTCTTCCAGTTTGATCATGTCTGAAAATTTCATGAATTTTGCTGTCTCTTCCAGTTTCCTGAATTTAGCAAACCTTGTAAAAAACTGCTCAACAGTTGACTCGATAATGTTTACAAACAGCTTTTGAAGACGGCGCTCTGTTCTGTCATTTTTTGAGAGATCATTGATGGGCTTCTTTAGGTTTGGGAAATATCCGAGTCTCTCATTGTCCACATCCTTCTTATTTCTGGCTTCATTTCAAAAGCCTTTATGTAACCAAACATAACATCAAGTGTCTTACTAGAGCCCTGTAATTTAACATTCAAATCATTCAAATGTTCACAAGAATCTGCAAAAAAACACCAGTTTATAAACCCACATGTCAGACAATTCATAATAAGAAACATGTTGGTTACCCCAAAAGAACTTCATCTCATTTAAGCATTCAACAAATCATTTCAGAACCAAACCTCGGCTAAGCCATCGAACATTGTTGTACATTTTCAGTCCTTTATACACATATTCTACCTCATTCAGTAAACTTGAAATTGTCTCTTATTTAAAGCGTGAGCAAGAAATGTAATTAACAATCTTGGTAACAGTTTGCATCACTTCCTGAAGTTCCTTCAGGCCAGCTTTTGCAACCTGAAGGATGCAATGAAAATCTATCAGTGTATGACCAACCTCTTTTGCAAACAGATTTACAAATCGTGCCTTCTCACCAGTCATGCTTGGGGCACCATCTGTTGTAACGGACATTACTTTTGAAATGTCAATTTGTCACAACTGCTTTTGAATAAGTAGGTGAGGCGGTTGTCTTGTCAACGAATACCAATTGTGGAGGCTGAAACCAAAACACTGGCCGGGTCTGGGAGGAGATCATTAAATAAAGGTAGACCTAATTTATAATGCAAAATGTATCTGAGCAATAAAAGTCAGTATATATTATTGAGAGAAAGTCGTTAAATGGAGGGTTACTAGAGAGAGGGTTTTGCGTGCCAGAAACAAGTTATTGGCGTGCCAGGAGTTGTCCACCCCTGCCTTAGATAGTTACCAACTGATGAGCGAGTAGCTATTAGAGTTGTTGCAATTACAAAAAAAAAAAAAAAAAAAAAAAAAAATGAAGGTTTGCATATTCGCAATGGTAAATATCTTTTTTCTAGGTATGTGGGCCGTGAAAATTTTGGCGCGACTGTAGCTCAATTTAGCGCTATTTCTTTTAAAGATCCTACGATATCCATGGTCTGCGGGATAATGTTTATTCATGAGGTTAAGAAAGTCCTGGAAACATTGAAAGGGACATATATAAAACTATAGAGAGGATTATGTCATATAGTATTTAGTTTCCTATCAGCTTTGTTCTGTATGTAAACACCGTCTTTTAATGTCATTGTAATAAAGAGAAGTACGGTTAAAAGATTTCTCATCGGAGGATCAGTAGGATACTTTTGTTCTTTTATTCTTTTACTTGTTTCAATCATTTGACTGTGGCTATGTTAGAGTACCGTCTTAAAGGGTTTTTAGTCGAAGAAATCGGCCCCAAGACTTATTTTTTGTAAACCTAGTACTTATTCTATCGGTTCTTTTTGCCGAATTGCTAAGTTACGAGGACGTAAACACACCAACATCGGTTGTGAAGCGATGGTGGGGGCAAACACAGCCACACACATAAATATATATACATATACATACATATATACATACATACATATATATATATATATATATATATATATATATATACGACGGGCTTCTTTCAGTTTCCATCTACACCAGGTTTTGGTCGGTCCGAGTCTATTGTAAAAGGCTCTTGCCCAAGGTGTCACGCAGTGAGATTGAACCCGGAACCATGTGGTTAGGAAGCAAGCTCCTTACCACATAGCCACGCTTACTAATATTATTAGCTAAGTGTGGGGGACAGTTAGAGTTTATGTTAATATACTGCAATTTCTTATTAATTAACTTTACAGTAAGGGCAATATCTGTCAGTAAGTACCTGAATCTAAAGTTATAAAAAGATTAACTACACTTAAATTCGTATCTAGTCTGAACTTAAAATCTAATTCTAAATCTAATAATATATCTATAATGACTATATTCCCCGGTGGTTTTTGATCAGAAGTTAAGGATAGATGAGAATTAATTCTGTAATGCAATCATTCTATTGTTCCAGTTCCAACTTGGATTCCAACTGTTGGCCAATTTGTCCCAAAGTTCTTATCTCGACGTAAAATTAACAAAACGAATATCATTTATCTCCCTCTTGATATCTGACGTCATTTGACAAACGCCACCAAGATAGCACGAATCATCCAAGCTTTACCTTCTAGAAATAGCAACGCAAATACTTTTAAATCAGATCCCAATGTTGGGTGTTCAAGAACGAAATGAAGGGCAGATTTTCAATTCCGGGATCATACTGATTCCAAAAAGGTATAATATGTCTATGTAGAGCAAATGTAAGCTGAGATACAGGGGTCTCAGACGGACAGACAGTATTTAACTTTTATTATTACAAATATATGTTTATTATATAATATAATTCCATAAATAAATCGGAAAAAGTGTTAGAATCAAAACGTTACGGCAGGTTGTGTACCCTGAAACGGAGAAGACAAGAGTTTGTTCGTACTCTGCTTGAAAACCGATATTGGTTTACTTACATACCCGTAACTTGGGTATGTAAGGCCATTAAAATAAATTCCAGACATAAAAGAAGTACTTGAATCAACTTGTTCGACTAAACCTTAAAATTGGTGTCCAGCATGGTCGCAGTTCAATGCCAGAAACAAGTAAAGGAAGAAAGTAATTTCTTAGGTTTGTGTTAAAATCAACTGCAAAATTCTATTTACATATTTACAGTACAGCACAGACAGACAGACAGGCACACATTCACACACATACACACACCTATTACTGTATATTTGATTTGCTTTATTAATCATACCAAAAGTTTAGCACATTTAATGAATGTCATAGGCCATTATGGAGCTGACACAGAAAATAATTTTGAACCACAAGCATTGGCGTGTTGGGAGATACAATTTCTACTTTCAGTATTTGTAGCAATGTTAAACAGACTATTCTATATAAAGAAAGGAAGATATCTCTTTATAAGATGTTCAGAGGAAGAAGAGGAGAAGGAGGAGGGGGGGGGGGAATAATACTTCAGAGAAGCCCGCCAAAACCGTAGAAACTAATACGCAGATACTTAACCTCAAAATCTACAGGTCAATATTCGAAAAGAAATGATACTTAAGTTGATATATTTATTTTTCTTCTGAAGATTTTAAACAATTATATATATATATATGTATTGCAGTAATTGTTTATAAGTTGCTAGTTGGATTTCTTAGTAAACTGTTGCATAGGATGCACTCAAACTCCAGAACCTATAGTGGATCGATGGCATCTCATCCATCATTTGACAAACAATAACGAGCACCAGAGGCTTAATGGGTTCTCTCAGAAATCGATTGTTATAAAGTATGATGCATTCCGTTGGTCAGCTTGCACTTTTATCGCTACAAATATTCTTCAACGGAAACTTCTTTCTACTTTGATGGAACCTGTTTCGATTTTAACTTGATTTACTTTTCTTAATAATCCCAGAGTGGATATATATATATATATATATATATATATATATATATACATTTTATTATATGTATTTATTTTCTCCTAATTAATAAATAACTCGGACAAAATAAATTGGTTAATAGATACCAGGGTAGCAAAGATCACAAAATAACTGTGGTGTAACTCCTGTTTATGAGGTAGAAACTCCTTGATATTTTGGGTACTTGAGTATATATAAATTTAATGAATGGAGTAAAACGCATATGTTAACTGCAGTTAACATATGCAGTTAACATATGCGTTTTACACCATTCATTAAATTTATATATATATATATATATATATATATATATATATATATATATATATATATATGTGTATATATATATATATATATATATATATATATATATATATATATATATATATATATATATATATATATATATATATATGTATATATATGTATATATGTATGCATACATGTGTGTATATATATATATATATATATATATATATATATATTTACATATAGGTATGTGTGTTTGTATGCGTGCGCGTGTATATGCGCGTGTGTGTGTGTGTGTGCGCGCGTGTAAGTTTCGCTGTTTGTCTTGAACAACCGTCACCAGTTTTCAACGAATCTTTACCAAACTTTGAAAGGAGATCCAGATGCAATGGAAAATAATACACGAGAAAAAGAATCTCTGGTTTGAGGTTCTTTTGGACTAATGTCGGGATGAGTCAAGAAAAACGACATAAAGTGACTAAAAGTTATAGTGGAGTAGTAGTTGAGTAGGAGTGTTAGTGTAAACTGCAGAAACATTGTCAGCTTGTCACGTTAAGCTTAGTTTTTCTTTCTCATTCAGTTTTTTTTAAACATCTATCTCACTCTCTTGATCATACTTTCTTACGCATCTATCATCATGTACATACATACGAAAAAATTCATAAACTGCAACTTAAGGAATACTAGTGGAATATTCTCATCAAAACTTCTGTCAAATGTAAACATAACAGGCCGAGATATTGTTGTTTGGGACAGAGGAGTAAAGGTATGTACCATAATAGAGGCTAGCTGCCCTACAAACATAAATATCTCTTTGAAAATCAAAGAAAAGGAGGGTATCTATGGACAACTGCTTCGAAACCTCCAGTTTCTATATCTAGACTTTGAATTCACATACATGCCAATAATAATTGGAGCACTAGGTTTTGTTAGTAAATGCTTAAAGGAGAACCTGGATAAACTGGGATTTTTAGAAGGAGAAATCGACCTGCTAATTCGTACATTACAAATGCAATCTGTGAATGGACCAGTAAAAATATGCAAGACTTTTCTCAAGTTCCATATGTGAATTTGTATCCCAAAATTGGAGACTTGTATCCTTGTTGGAAACCGGCTCCCTCCTCAGTGGAAAGTTTAAAATAATAAAATATACATACATATATATATCTATAACTACATTTAACTAGCCACATGCAAACACACACAAGCAGGCATACACATACACATATATGTGCCAGCCTAGCTCCCCAAAATGACATCGTGTATCACCATTATTCAAATGCATGTACCAACCCAATCCAGAGGCTACACATTAATCTACTTTCTAGGTAACGTTAATAATGTTGCCATCTATCAAACAGTTTTTCAATTCTCTTCAGCCCACAAGTGTCCTCCACAATATACAGGGTATCCCAGAATTAACTATGTCAATGAAATCGGGTAAATTTTAAAAAAGAAATTATAGGAATTTTATCTTTATTACTTAATTATGATACCAAAACAAATAGATTTATAAATCTAACATCAAAAGTTTATTGAAAACTTTTAACAAGTATTCCGTTTGTTATCCCTGCAAATTTCAAATCTACTTTTAGCGTTGCGAAGTACATTTTGAAGCATTTCAGGAGTTATCCCTTGCACTGCTAAATGAATGAGTTCTTTAAGCTCAGCTAAACTATTACTTGATCCTGGGATAGAGGTAAAGAAAATGATTGCAGCCAAATTGAAAAAAAAAAAAAATAGCTGTCGTGACAAATAAGCGGGATCCAACAGGAACGAAAATAAATTTAAAAAAAATTTGAAAAAATTTGAAAAATTATAAAATTATAAAAAAATTATACTCTTTTAACGCATATTAAATATCAGGTCATCCCATAAGTTCTGTCCGAATTTTGAATAAATAAAACAAGTGATCAAATGTTATATTTAATTGAAATTTAATCATCAATGTACTTTCCCTCATCATCTATGACTTCCTTCCATCTATTTACAAGGTTTTTAATCCCATCAATGTAAAACTCTTTTGGTTTCAAAGCGAAGAACTCTGAAATGTCAGTTTCGACCTCCTCCTGGCTTGCGAAAGTTATGTCCCCCAAATGATTCTGTAAACTACGAAACAAATGTTAGTCTGAAGGAGCAAGGTCGGGAGAATAAGGTGGATGAGGAATTTTTTCCCAACCAAGCTCTTCGATCTTCTGTGATGTGATCTTTGCAGTGTGGGGTCGCGTATTGTCCTGATGAAACATCACTCCTTTTCGATTCACTAAAGCGGGTCTTTTTTTCTTCAAAGCTTGGTTCAAACGCTCTAATTGCTGACAGTAGACTTGAGCATTGATTGTTGCATTAGGTGGATTGTTGCATTCAAAGTGAATCACTCCTTTGCAATCCAACCAGATAGAGAGAAGAACCTTTTTTCCATGAAGTTCCCTTCTCGGTTGTGGTTCAGCTTTTCCCTTTTACCAAGCCACTGTTTACGACGTTTAATATTTCGATAGAAGATCCATTTTTCATCACCAGTCACAAGTCTATCCAAAAGGGTGAAATGAGTTCGCGAGAATGGAGAGAAAAGCAGATGTCAACTCGGGACTTGCGGTTGCTTTCGGACAATTCATGAGACACCCATTTTCCAAGTTTAGGAACCTTTCCAAGATGCTGAAGATGACGATGAACAGTTGTATGGTTTGAACTAAACTTTATTGCCAATTCTTCAACTGATAATGTAGGATTTTCTTCAAGTAATGCCTCAAGGAGCTTATCATCAAACTCAACTGGACGTCCTGTTCGATCTTCATCTTCAAGGCTGAAATCTCCACTTCTGAATTTTGCAAACCCTCTTCTGCAAGTTCTTTCATTCAAGAATTCTTTCCCATAAACTCAGTGTATGTTTCGAGTCGCTTCGGCTGCAGAGTTGCCTTTTTTGTACTCCTAAAGCATTATGTACCTTAAATGCTCTTTGGATACTTCCATGTTAGAGAAGGTTTTAATCAAAGAAATTTTAATTTTAAAAATGCATAAAAATAATTTTTAATTCCATTAGACACTCTAAAATACTATTAACTTTCATTCAATTTTACAAAAGGTAAAATCAGACAGAACTTATGGGATGACCTGATATAATAAACATAAGTAAAAGTGAACGTTTAAAAACATTTCACTGATGTAGATGGTTAATTCTGGGACACCATGTAGAATTGGAAGTAAAGAACCCTTTATGTTGCTAAGAAATTTGGAAGTACCACAATTCAGTAACGGTAGAAGACTAGCTGAGAAAACTCTTGTGCATTTGCTTGAGTTTACCATTGTCACTGGTGCTAAGGAAGATGTTTTCATTTCACATATTCCTTTCTTCCATCAGTTATGATATTTGAAGTCAAACATCTTCAGTTTCCAGTGATATCGTTTTTTCTATGTCTATTAGGCCTCAGGGACAGACACTCAGGATTTCTGGAACTGAACTGACAAATCCCTATCTTTTTACAGTTAGCTCTATGGTACACGCCCATACGTTGCGCCAAGAAAGCATCTTTACATAAGAGCACCAAATCGCAGAACAAAGTTTGTCCCCCAGAGCTGTTGTTAAGTAGATTACAATACTGTTACTACTGCTTTGTGTTGCATATCAATCTAGAATTACAAGAAAGTGCACAAAGTAAAACATTTTATGTGCTAATTTCAAATTTTCAGATTTTATTTCGTTCGTTCAAATTTTCTTCTCCAAAGCATCTGACTTCTACAATGTTCTATGAAGTGGATTCTAAAACATAATAATTCAACAAGTTTAAGGCTATTATCAAAACCTAAATTATCATTTTAAACAGTATGTGTTATTTTCATTTGCTTACAATTGATTAATTATACTCCTATTTTCATTTTTCTTATAGCTGTTACTTAAACTTTTCGTTTTCTTTAAAGCCAGAGCATTTGAAAACATCACATTGTGCTAGTTCATTAATTATATTTTCATACATATCAAATTTACTGGATGTTATAACCGCATAAAAAAAAAAAAACTGTAGGCTTAATGAGTTTATCTGCTCTTGTGAAACTCGACTGTTTTCCTTGGAAATAATCATGCAAATTCATCCAAAATCTCGATTATTAATGCCAAATCTCTTATAAAATGCTTTGTGTTTTTAATCATTTCTTCCCGTGCCTCGAAAGTACTTATTTTGAAGAAAAATCTGTAAATAATTGGATTATCTTCCCGTATTGCTTTAGCAGATTTAAAGTTTTAGGAAACTCATCATTGACTGTTGGCTATTTTAATACATCTAGTTCTGCAGAAATTTTTAAAAACTGCAGCTGACCTCTATTAAGCTCATGAAAAATTAGCATAAAACTTGTTTCCAAAATTCTTGAAATAGCATATTTCATTGATTTCCTTCGTAGCATCCTCTAAAGCAACTTGTAATCAATAACTCAATGCTACATTATAACCTGTGGGAATTCTTGAATTAATCTTGTAGTAACTCCAATTTTCGCCCAAGCATGATATTCGCTCCGTCAGAATAAAATGCTATTAAATTTATCTTTAAATGTTCTGTGTAAAAACTTGCATCATTTAACGTTCATCGGAACACATTATAAATATTTTCTGCCTTCGTTGCTTTTAATTCTCACAAATCAAGAAACATTGTCGAACAATCGTCTATGCATATTTTAGGGAAAAACTATGAGCACCGATTTCCTTGAAATTAATGAAGCATCAATAATAATAGACATTGGGGATTCGTTTTCGATAATTTCCCTGAAAATTTTATTTCACGTTAATTCGGTGAACGAGAGTTGCTAAAAATTGCGTGTAACAACAACTTCCTTAATTCTCAACATAGAAATCCGTTCATTCTCTGTCACTAACATTAGTCAGTTTCTTTTTACTAAACTTCAAACTATGCTAAAATTCTTACCAGGTAGTTAACTAGTTCATTAATTTTATAAAAAACTGTAATGAAAGTTTCCTTTTTCGTTTATTTAGTATATTTCCAACATTTTAACAAATATAAATATACTGAATGAATATACTGCTCTTTGCATAAAAACTTCCAGGCAGAGAAGATTGACTTTATGATTTAAACATTGGGGTTTAAACCTGTACTCAAACTAAAAACAAAAACAATACAGTTATAAAACGTTTAAAAAGAAAGACACCCCAATGGGGGAGGGAACATCGAAGGGCAACCCGTGGAACACCACCCACCAAAAGTAAAGTACGGTTACCCCGACCACTTAAGTGAGCCTGGTGCTTATTCTATCACTCTCTTTTACCAAACCGTAAAGTTACGAACTCCGATTGTCAAGCGGTGGGGCGGGGGGACAAACACAGACGCAAACAGACAGACAGACAGACAGACACACACACACACACACACACACACACACACACACACACACACACACACACACACACACACACACACACAGGGTGCGACGAGTAAATTGTCGACATTTTATATGAGAAATATGTAAGAGAAATGGGAATTGACGAACAGAGCGACCCCCAAAAACTGCTGTTGGGGATAGGCAGAATTTTGAGACTGGTACTTGGATGTTCAATGTCTTCCACGATAATTAACAGCCAAGTATCAAAGCTTATAATGTGCGGAAAGAGGCCGTGTGAGACCTCTGACAAGAGGCTGCTGTCCGCCCTCACAGAATCAACCAGCGCACACAAGACTGAACACTCTGAGAAGTAAAACAACAACAACAACAACACTTTTTACTATAGGCAAAAATTTTAGGGGATAGAATAAGTCGATTACATCGACCCCAGTATTTATTTCATCGACCCTGAAAGGATGAAAAGCAAAGTTGACCTCGGCAAAGTTAGAACTCAGAACGTAGCAACAAGGAAAATACCTCTAAACATTTTGTCCAGCGAGTTAACGATTGTGCCAGCTCGCCGCGTTGAATAATAATAATAATAATAATGATGATGATGATGATGGTTCCAAATTTTTCCACAAGGGCAGCCATTTTATTAGGAGAGGGAATAAGTCGATTATATCGACCCCAGTGCTTCACTGGTACTTAATTTATAGACTCCCAAAAGGATGAAAGGCAAAATCGACCTCGGCGGAATTTGAACTCAGAACGTAGCGACGGGTGAAATACTACTAAGCATTTCGTCCAGCGTGTTAACGACTCTGCCAGATCGCCGCCTTAATAATGATGATGATGATGATGGATAATAATAATAATAATAATAATAATAATAATAATAATAATAATAATAATAATAATAATAATAATAATAATAATAATAAAATTAGAGAAAAAAAGTTCAACAATTGTTTCTTGTGTGTTGCATCTCTCGATTTCCTGTGACATGAAACAAAACAATTCTGAAAACAACAACGGCTACATCAGTTTATTTCGTTATAAGCTTTTGATGCTTCTTTTCTTGTTTCTTTATAGTGTATAAATCTAAACTTTGTATCTGAAGTAGATAAGCGTAAATCTATACTATGACGTTGTAAAATAGCAGTGCGTATATGTATGGAAGTGTGTTTTCAGAGTAAATCGTAGCATGTAATTTCATCGATTGAAAATCAATGACTTGTAATCGGCTTCAGTCCACGGATTGCTTCTGCACACAAATTGTATAAGTGGTTGGAAATTGAAAAGCAATCGTTATTCATATATTTATTATATGTGATCACACATAGGCAAGCGCGTGCACGCACAAATACACGCATATAAATACATGCAAGTTGAAAATGTGAATTTAATTTTCAATATTCAAGCGATGGTACTTTGTATGTTTGTGAGAAACCAGCACCTTCTTACAGGAAATCCTCTTCGGTCATGGATGACCATGGGATTGCACCTAGAAAATTACCCTCCAAGGCACAAGTCCGAGCAAGGTTGTTTATGTAAGACCAGCAGTCACCCATGCATACCAGTATTCCTTCTCCACGCCACCGATGTTATCTAAGGGAAAGACAAAGGCCATATCAGTTTGGCATCAGAGACGTCGCAACTCACTTCTACAGCTGAGTGAACAAGTGCAACGGGAAGTGTCTTGCTCAAGAACACAACACACAGCCCGGTCCTGGACTAGAATTCACTACATCATGATTGTGAACCGGACGATTTAACCACTGAACCATGAGGAAGACTTTAAAAAATTCAAAATAGAAGAAACTACACACAGGACAAAGATAGATTTAGTCAAACAACTTGGTGGTCGCTGCAGATATATCGGTGATTTTCTTTTATTCTCAACAACAATTATTTTGAATACTTGCTTCGGAAAAATATACCCAGAAGATCTCGAAGCAATATAAAAATAGTGACCTGATAAATGAGGTTAACTATTTAGATGCTAAAGAGTATTTATAATAAAACTGATAACTTTAATTTTCGTATTGCATTCTTGACCCTTAGATTAGATACGGTAGGATTATAAATGAAGGTGATGTATTTTTGTAAAGAATTAAAAGGATAATGACATATGAAAAAAAAAAAAAAAATTAAATTACGTTAAAAGAATTTCAGTTAAATGTTTTAACTGTTGCTTAGCAAAACAGTAAAATTTTGAGGAAATATGGAGTAATTTCTAGTTTATAACTGACAAAAGATCCACAGAATAATTAGTTTTAATTAACGTTGAATGTAATGTCATTGTTTTAGAGCTTGTGGTAGGTTGTCATATGAGTATCATTGTGTACAACGCCGCTTCCACTAGGGAGTAATTGTAGACTTCTGCCTATAGATTACTAATGGTCTTTTGCTTGTGAACAACAGTTAAATAAAGAGTTAAGTTTGAGCGTTTCCTTAATTTCTTTGCAACACCTGGTGTTATATTATTTTGTGTAATAAAAAAATTATTACGATTTGTTTGTTTTAGTCAATCTTATATATATATATGTGCTTTTTTTAGGTGAAAATATTAATTCAAATATATTTTCTGTAATTAAAGTTTATTTAAAAATTTATAGGTCCACATTGATTTATTTCCATGCTGTAAATGATTGATGCCTGATAGTTAAGTACGCAATTCTGCTGGATTACATTTAGATCGCTTTGACTATATTTTCGTGTTTTGAATATGTTGGCATTTTTGTTAGGAATTGGGTATTTTAATCAATTTTATATTATTTTATATTGTTTAGATGTTTTTTTTGGTGAAATATTCGTTTAGATATATTTTCTGTAATTAAGATTTATATTTAATATATATTGCTCTATACTGGTTTATTCTCATTGTTTAAAGCCGCCTTGTTTTAAGACAATTGTAGCCTGTTGGTTAGAGATATATTATTCCGTTAGTTTACGTTCGATTCGCTATAATTAAGTTTTTGTATTTGAAGTATATGCTATAGACTGTGGAGTAGCAATGTCTATTGGTCTATATTCTTTAATTAACCCATTTATTTGAAATTTTATCTTGATTCTTCCTTCGGTTATTTTTTCCCGTTTTATATACTGGTAACGTGTGTTTTCGACTTGCTTCAATAATTTTTGTTCAATTAGTTTAGTACGCTATTACCTTTTAATCTCTATAATTACTGAGGTATCAATGACCATTTCGAGGACACTTCTGTTTTAGATGCAATATTTTATTTATTTTTGTGCTTCGTTACTATCGGTATGAGACAGTTTATGTTTGAGATTTGATGTTTGTAGTTGCAATAATAAATAGGTTAAGCAGGTGCAGACGTAGTGGACATATTGTGCTAATGTTTCGATCTTGCGTCTTTTCTATTAATTCCCAGGCATCGTTTATGTTCTTAACACTGATGACACTGCCGAATTAAATGGTATTACTCAGGTGTCTAAACCATAATAATATCCGTTAGGCTGCTGCTGCTGCATTTTTTCTATGAATCATCTATATATTGTGTTCTTGTAATTGTAACATGTTCTTCATTCACGTAGGGTCGAACTAAGAGGTTCTTGATTTCTTGGTTTCTGGTGGCTTTGTTTTTCATATTATACCATCCATTGTTATTGCATAATTGTACTTCATAAGGATTCTAATTCTGGCAGGGGTAATACTTATCTAGGGCCTTTTAGTTAAAGGAAGTTTGTTGCATCATATTTTTGTGGAATGCATTACACATGTGGTTGGCAGCTGCCCAAAAATGTCCTCAAGGTACTATCTCACAATGCGACACGACGTTGTCGAAAAACAAAATACAATGCTATTCGGAAAAAAGTTGGTATGGAATAAACATAGAGAACCCTCTATTATTGAATGCAAACACACAATTCAACACAATGAATACTGGTGGAACATTCCAAAGCATCTGTCAAGTATAAACGTAACAGGCCGTATACTGTTATTTGGGACAAATAAGAAAAATACGTACCGTCACTGAAGTTAGCTGTCCTGCTGATGCAAGCATCTCTTTGAAAATCAAAAAGAAAGAGGATAACTATGAACAACTGTTTCGAAACCACCTTCTTCTATATCGAGATTATAAATTCCCATTTACACCAGTAATAATTGGTGCGCTTGGTTTTGTGAGTGACAATCGGGATGAGTTTTTGTTTTCAGAAAAAGAAATTAACTAACTCGCACATTACAAATACAGTCTGTATGTGGAACAGTAAAAACACGCAATACTTTTTTCTCAAGTTTAAACCTTGACTTTATTTTTGTTATCTACATTTCAATGATGGAACTTTGTATCTTTGTTAGAAAATAGCTCCTTTCTCAGATGAAGAATTAAAATTATTAACAGCAGAAGAGAACATAGATATATGTGCATAATACATACATACATACATACATACATACACAAACACACGCAAACATACACTCACATATACGTATGCTTATGTTTGTATGTATACGTAAGTATTGCGACACAATATCTGGGACAACGTGTTTAAAGACGAGCCACAGTGAATCGCTACACCATCACTTGAGCTGCAGCAAGTCTGTGTTCTTGAGTAAGTTACATAACTCTGCATACTTTAGTTTATGTAATTGAGAAACTTTAGTCTTTACGTAATTGACAAACTATATTCAAACTATATTCGAAAGTGGGGTTACCGATAAGAACGGTATCCAACTGTAAGAGCACAAACTTTACAAATATTAAAAATGTAAAATTGAAAAAGAAATGTTTCTACGAAGGGGTGCTGAAAGGTTCCCGGCTTTGGGTAAAAGAAAATACAGGAGGATCAGTTCATTATGATTTTATTCAACATATTCCTCTCTGAGATTCAGACACTTATTGCAACGGTCCTTCAATTTTTCTAAGCCCCGTAAAAGAACTCGGAATGTTGGGCCTCCAGCCGGGTCTTTCGCGATACCCTTAAAGCCAGAAACTTTCCAGCAGCCTCTCGTGAGATAGGGATGAGGTTTCACATCTAGGAGAGGAGTACAGTCGATTATATCAACCCTAGTACTTGACTGGTACTTTATTTATTCCGCCCAGAGAGATGAAAGGCTATGTTGACCTCAGTGGGATTTGAACTCAGAATATAAAGAGATAAAATACCGCAAGATATATTATCTATTTTTTTTCTCTCCTTTATATTAAAATTACGTTATCATTATTAGCATTATTATTATCGTAAACGCAACTATCACCGACGATCATCACGACAAGCACTACCACTATAACAATCGTTGTCACCACCACGACAATTACGCACTATTCCCATGGCCGATATTGTTTTTCTTGTTTCAATCTCCATTTTCATTGCTGCAAAACATTACATGTCCAATCATCCCCATATTGTCACTTAACACCTTATGTTTTCAGATATAACTTGATCATTTTTTAATCAGTGCCACCGTTATCATTCTGGTTGTTGCTTCTTTGTTTTATTGCTTTAATGTCCGTTTTACCCCTGTCAATATAGGTTATAGTTGGTTTGCAATGCATGTGTCCAGTCATCTTCCTATTCTATTACGTCATCTTCCTATTCTAATACGTCATCTTCCTGTTCTATTACGTCCTCTGTAAGCACCCAATGTTCTCAGAACTTACTTCATGAAATCATCTTCCAGCACTCCATTGATTCTCTCGACAGTTTCGATATCATCTGTTTTCTTACCAGCATTTATCTTCCGTTCATATTTCCTGACCGTACTGTAACAGTTATCTCTCTTGCAAACATGAAACATTTTGTTGTTCAAATATTTATCTAAGTACCCTGGTATTCTACATTCGAATACCAATGAGGTCAAACGTTTTCTCTCAAACCATAAAGGTCAACTGAATCAATCAATGTATCTAATTGGTAAACTACCAGTCAAATATTATTAATGGAGGAATGAGAGACAAATTCAACAAAGGGAAGATTCTAACCAACATAAAACAAGAACAAAAATATCATTATTAAAATGCAAAATGCTTAACACGATCCGCTGCCGTTTGTGTCAGTTCGCCATAATCAATAAAAGCAGCTGGAAAAATAATATTTTATGAAGCAAGATATTATAAGGAATTATTTTCAATTGCCAAAAGCTTATTGTAATAGTTTTTAAACGAAAGATTATTTTGGATGGTGCCGCCAGTCTTCATGTGCAGGGAAAAAATAATTTAGAATATGCCCGGATACGTTATACATAGTGGACATCTTGCTGCTATTTTACATAAAAAGATTACTTAAGACCTTGAAAATATATAAAACCGATCAACATTTAAATTTATTTGTCGGCAAAGCACTAACGAAAATTTAAATAACGTGGACTGCCATTTAAGAATAATTTATTCTAAAATCTAAACAGATATACTGAAATTACAAACAAAATACATCTCCCATTGTTATTTGTTACTTTATTAATCGTTATTTTTAGATTTAGTTTTCAGTCAGATTTGTGTATATGTAAGAGTTAGTGTGTTTACAAGGTTTTGTGTGTATGGGGTGGTGTCAACTGATTTACAAGTGTTAGTTGAATACCTTCATGCTATGGGAAGTTTAAATGAAAATGTTGCGTCGTTCGTTCATTTTAACGTTTATGATGAAAAGTATAAAAAATTAAAAAAAAGAAGAAAATAATTGGTAAATGAATAATTAAATGGATGAAACAAACCAATCATACTTTATCAACAATTTCACTCTCAAAATCCTTGTGTTCCAACTGAAGTAACAGAGCGCGTTCAATCCGCACATTGAAGATACAACACGAACAAAAGTGGCGATAATTTATCATAAAATAAAAAAAAAACCTACATCACAAACAAATATTCCTGAACAGATTAACTGCTGTGTCATGTGAATGCGTGGAAGAAAGTCATTCACCTTGCATTTCAAAAAATTCCGATTTAATACCTTTCTCTATCGGTGTAGTTCATAATCTACCAGAATATTTTCTGGCAACACTGATAAATTAAGGACTTTGGAAATGATCCACAATCTTAGACTTTAAAGTTATCTGGCAAAAACACAATAATTCTTAATTGGCACAGAAAACACCCAAAGGTCTTCGTTATCTATAAGTTCCATTACGAAATAAAATATGAGTATTTACTAAAAACACTCATTCGTAAGTTTACCCTGTTTACATATACTGTCATTACATATGTCAAAAAGCTGTTTATTTAAATACATTAAAAAAAACGAATTTCGATTAAATAAATGATTCTGACTTCGAAGTTTATTCTTTTATCTGTTTCAGTCATTTGACTGCGGCTATGCTGGAGCACCTCCTTGAAGGGTTTGTAGTCGAACAAATCTTATTTGTTAAACGTAGTACATATTCTCTCGGTCTCTTTTTGCTGAACCGCTAAGTTATGGTGACGTCAACACTGACACACGCCTACATAACTATGGGGAGACAAACACAGTGACAAACACACACACACACACACACACACACACACACACACACACACACACACACATATGTATATGTATATATATATATATATATATATATATATATATATATATATATATATATATATATATATATATATACACATACACACACATACAACGGGCTTGTTTCAGTTTCTGTCTACCAAATATACTCAGAAGACTTTGATCGAGCCGAGGCTATAGTAGAAGATACTTGCCCAAGATGTCCCGCTGTGGGACTGAACTTGGAACCATGTGGTTGGGAAGCAAGCGTCTTTACCATACAACCACGTTTACAGCAATCCCTCGACTATCGCGGGTGTTACGTTTCAAACCCCACTGCGATAGGTGAAAATCCGCGAAGTAGAAACAGTACTGTACTGTATATTTTTTGTATTATTTTTATAATTTGCATATATTCATTTTATTATAAATGCAAAACAACACCACGGAGGAATCGACGCAAGCTTGAATAATAAACCGCTCTAGGTGAACCGCGATATAGCGAGGGATTCCTGTATTACACTGTCGAACTGTTTACACTCACTAATTGCTGAATTGGGACATCACGAGTTATCTTGGTCCCTGCAGTTTTCGTTTTAATACAAATATATTTTTGGATTTAGACTTATGTGCTTAAGTATTTATATACTAAGACAAAACCTTATACCGATATCACGCAATTTAATTGCAAGATTTCGATGTATTTCGTGACTGTATAATAGAAGCGTGCCTGAGAACTGTAGCCTAACATCGTCGTTTGCCTACCATTCTGGTGGGAGAAAAACTCAATGTTGTTTGGGATTTAATAGATAAGATATAATCTTAAAATTCTACTGTTCGTGTTTGTTTATCCATTACAGACATGAAATGAAAAAAAGCATTAATGAAGTCGAATTTTCGTTAAAATTTTTTTAAAAATTATTACATCACAATAGAAACATTTCAAAAATATAAAGCTCGAAGAACTTTCCCTTCAAGTAAATAATATCTATGTAAATGATCTGTTAGTATTAAACAGAACGAGAATTACTCGATATAATAATATGAATATTTCTGTCTGAAAAAACGAGAACGAAAATTTAAAATAACACACAAAGTTTGACATTTATGGATCAGAAAGCAGAAGAAGTGAATGAGTATAAATATAATTAAGTTGACGTTTGTACTTTTA
Organism: Octopus bimaculoides; assembly: GCF_046866305.1. NCBI lineage: Eukaryota > Metazoa > Mollusca > Cephalopoda > Octopoda > Octopodidae > Octopus > Octopus bimaculoides. Next base: position 71,984,930 of record NC_142928.1, on the reverse strand, counting down.
TTGTGAGTATTAGCAGTGTAAACAAAATTAAACAGCTGCAGCCAAACCATGTAAATTATATTTTTTTTACTTCGATACATAACCAACAATTTGTAAGAAAATATTTTGTCGATTGAGTCAACATCAGTACTGAATGACATTTTATCGTCTCTCAGAAAACTGAAAGGTGAAGTTGACTTCAGTAAAAAAATTGAACTCTGAAAGTTGAAGAACAGAACTAAACAGTCAGCTACACGTTAGCTTTTAATTGAAATAACTTCATAATTTCATAGTTTAAGGAGTGTGATTATTTGCTAAGATTGAACTACATTTCTGAAAAGGGAATTATCTACAGTGTCAGTAAGAATTATTAGAACAGGGCAAGGTTGGTAGAATGAAGGATTAAAAATATTGTATTTTGCATAGTTAAATTACATCCTTTTCCACTCCCTGTTCAAACCCAGCTATTGTTAACCTTACGTTTAATTTCTCAATGTTCGATAAAACATGTATAGCAAACTCATGCAGACATGTCACTTTCATTTATTAATTAAAGTACACACACACACACACACACACACACACACACACACACACACACACACACACACACACACACACATATATGAGCAGTGAGAATCAGAACGATGACTTAGATATTTATTCTTCATAGGTTCCAGGTGATCCGAATGTGACTATTTTAATTACTGTTGTATTTTGTCATTAGAGGAGAGCTTTTTTTTAGACCAATGTATGTTCATAACCAACTAACACGCACATTACAAATACAATCTGTAAGTGGATCAGTAAAAATACGCAATACTTTTCTCAAGTTTAAATGTGACTTTATTTTTGTTATCTACGTTCTAATGATGGAACTTTGTATCTTTGTTAGAAGCTAACTCCTTTCTCAGAGGAAGAATTCAAATAATTTAAAAGATAGCTACATGTGCATAACACATACATACATACAAACATGCATACAAATGTAGTGCAATATATACATTTTTAGAATCATATGGCTATCACAGAAAGCTCCTCTAGTGGATTCGACCAGCAGACTACATAATGATCCAATACAGATTAATGCAGAGTTCTATGCGGCTGAAATCCATGAGATCCAATCGATGAAATTTTAAGAGGAGTATATAAACTATAAAAGTCAGGAGGTACGAGAAGTGAATATATTAATTTAATCACTTCTTATCCTTAGGACTACGGCCGTTTCGCAGTTTTCCTCATGTAATAATTTTAGGTATAATAAATTATTTTACATGTTTGGACTAATTTACATGCTATGCAGTGTACAATACAATTGTATATTTACAAATCACTGCAGATAAAGAAAGCTAGGCCAAGAATTACTACTTGGCCTAGAATGTTTAACAAACATGACTGAACTGATCCCAAAATGTGATACCCTAAGCGTGACATCGAAGAAACCAGCAATGGAAGACATTTAAATCAGTATCAGCGCTAGAGTTAACATGGTACACTGCCGGGAAAGATTTGCTTTTCTACATGAACTACATGTTACTTCTGTCGATTTATTGGATATGGTTGAGTTAAGTATATTTGTTTATTAATAACTTACTGATAGATGTATAATTCTTTTTCTAGTCTTATTGTTTTATAAACAAAGTAGTTTAAACCTGCGCGGAAGCAGAAGAAATAGATTCAAGTGAAAGTGAGAAATAAGGAAAAAGAAGAGGAGAATGGAAGAAAAGAAATGTAAAAAGAAGAAAGAGAGAATATATACGACATTTAAAAGATTAAGAAGTAAAAGGAAAAATGCGGACGAAATGAAGGAGAGCAGGGAAAAGGGAAAGTGATTGCCAACAAAAATATAACAATTCTGAACCAGGAATTTAAGGCAAGGAGTTCTTTGCTATTTGTGACTACAAATAGCTTTTGGCTTTTGGTTCGGAGATTGAATGTGATTATGTATGGTTGGTCAACAGCAAAGTCTGTTGATATAAATACAACATTGGTAAAATCCCTGGACAATTACATTTATATTATTAGTTTGTTTTTAGTCAAAGTTGTTTTCCTGTACACATGTTTAATGAATTCGATGTTTTTAATCTGGAAAATTAATTCAAAGGGTAGTAAAGATGAAACTAGTCTTTATTGTACAGTAGTATTATTCCACCACCACCACCACCACCGCTGACGACGTTTAGAATCAGAAATGGAGACGATTGTTTTTGCACTTTTAATCTCTGATTTAGAATGATGTTTAACTTTTATTATCATTAATATATTTTTCATGAGTCATGTGACATGTTATTTTCCTTCTCCTGTTGTTTTATTCCTTCTATATTTTCTTTTGGTGTATTGATGCGATATAAAGATATCGGAGCAAGCTTTTACAGATGATGGAAAAAAAGAAATGATAATATGGAATACTTATCCATAACAAGACTTGAGCTTTCAGTTTATGAGTTTCGGAGAAGATTTATACAGATGATGGGAGTAAAAAATCCCTTTCATTAATATAAATACAAAATACTAGAATACTAAATTATTACAGGATTTAAACTTAACCCTATGCTTTACATTGATGAATAAATAATTACTTCTACTGTAAGAGAAAAAAAAAACATTACAAACTTTTTATTAGATGGAGAACAACAGAATATAAATGACATCATGTGAACCATACAAAAGTACTATACAAATGGTAGTAAACAGTCGGTTCTCATTCTGATCCAGGAATTTAAGGCAAGGAGTTCTTTACTATTTGTGGCTACAAATAGCTTTTGACTTTTGGTTCGGAGATTGAAAGTGATTATGTATGGTTGGTCAACAGCAAAGTCTGTTGATATAATTAATTGGGTAAATCTGTTTACGTATCCGTCGACTCGCGGAAATGCTTCTCTTTTGCAAGTACCCGACCATGATCATTGGTAGCCATTCGTATAATTTCCCGTCTTGTTAGTAGGAGAAGGGAGTAGATCTTAGGTTGATTTTCTAAGTTACAGTTTAACCATTGCTGTCTTTGGCATTAGATAAGTTGTGAGCACTCAGAATTAGCTGGTCGTAATTGGAGATTAAAGGTAGGAAGTAACGATTCAGTAAATTCCAGGAGTCTGAAGAGGAAAACTGGTAGGTATGGATCATCTGCTTTCGCTAGTGGTGATTTCAAAATTCCAACTTTAACTTGTCATTAAATTGTCAATATATGGGCTGGAAGTTCTATGCTTAAAACTGCTAGGTGTTGAAGAAATCCTTAAACAACACCAGGTCATTGTCTTTCATGTGCATGCCAGCCTGTAATAAATTTCATTGGAATACCGTATATTGCAAACTGAGTTTTATAGTAGTTTATGACTGTTTGAAGCTTCGTGTCGCTCATCAGTTTAGCATATTCAGTAAATCTACTGTAGTAACACGTAAGTTCTAATAGAGAAATAAATCTTCTTATAGAGAAATAAATCTTATAGAGAAATAAATCTTCGCCATGGTAACCCAGGCACTGATACTGATTTAAATGTCTGCCATTGCTGCTTTCTTCGATGTCACACTTAGGTATCACATTTGTGAATCAGTTTAATCATGTTTGTTGACATCCTAGGCCAAGCAGTAATTCTTTTGCCGTATTTATTGAGAGTGTGTGACTTAAATACGATTCGTACTAAGCAGTCAAGGCTCGTGAGCAACAACTTTAAGGGTTGTAAATACTAGTCACTTGACATCAGTTAATCATGTGTTAACTCAACCCAACCTTGCAGATGGAATTCTAGCAACAACTTCCTCATTAGTAGAAAGGCGATATTGTGCACGTTTAATAACCTCATTAAGGTTTGTTAGACCAATATATTTACGCACTATGTTATCTAATTTCTTCACGGCCACCAAGCTATTAACAATTGATTCTTCAACTCTGTATATAATACCATTTAATTCCATGGATTTTAATTCTTATGCTATAGCGCTTTATTTTAATTAAATTTTTCTCTTCATTATCTTACACACACACACACACACACACACACACACACACACACACACACACACACACACACACACACACACACACACACACACAGATACACACACACACAGGTACACACACACATTAAAAAAATGTCTTGCTAGTCTAACTTCTCTTCAGAATTCTGAATTGTTTGATTTCTGAGTAGTCGGCGTCAATTTTAATGTGCTACGTAGTGACGGATTGATTTTATTTTTTCTTGATAGGAATCTATCTCGTAACTCTGTACTTCTGGATTTTTATCTAAAAAAATTCTTGGAATGAGTATCTTCTACATTATTCATATTAATGTTATTTATATGTTGTTTTTGCAGATACTGTGGATTTCAGTTTTGTTTATTTTGTTATGTCCTTTGTAGTTGTTCCTTATATAGTGACTTTGGTTCTGTCTGAAATGACTTCTGTATCTTAGATTGTAGGGTTCATTCTCCATGAAGTATGGGTTCTTGATACCTCTCTATATCTATGTTCTTTGTTGTTATTCCTTATGGTGTCACTGTTTTCTCCAGAGTTATTTGCGTACACTCAAACTCAGTGTCTGTTTTCTCAAATTGAATTAAAAAGAAACGACAAAAGGGATACTTCTGTAGAAAGAAGAAAGTGATGACAAAGCAAGCAAAATCTAACTTTAGCAGACAACAATTGAGCCATCGGCTCGATTTAAAACTAAGTAGAAATATAATTTTACAAGAAGCCGACAAAAGGATGTTCCGTTGTTACACAATACTACACAAGTATTGTACTGAATAAGTTACAAAACAATATGTACTTTGAAGAAACTACTAATTACAAGCCTGTTAAAATTGAGAAACTACTCACCGTGATACTAAAGCTATTTAGAAATTATTTCACCTACAAAGAACTAGATTATCTTACAACCATGAGGACAATAATTGTGCCAGCATATACCAACCTGCCTGAGGGATGCCATAAATTGAAAGTCAATGAACAGTCCTCACAAGATTTTTGGTGACGAATTTAGAAAAGTGGAGAAAACTACTGTACAAATGCGTTATTGTGTGGGGAAATTTCGTTAAAGTGAACACATTTTAAACTCCCATCAACAATATAACCCCTTGCATCAAATTCACTATTGAGTTTAGCAACAAAAAAACTCCTTTCCTAAATATACTAATAACAAAAGAAACAACATTAGGATCCGCTATATATTTTAGCCCCACCAACTCATGACAATACCGTCTATTTACTTCATGCCTTTCGAAACATTCGGATTAACATTCCATACGTTTAGGAAAACGAATTTGCACAGAAGTCTCAAATCTTACAATGAATGAGCTTAGATTAGAAGAAATGAAAACTACTTGACAAAAGGAGAATGACCTCTAAATTTAACCAGTTTTGGAATTCAAAAAGCAGAGCAAATTAACATCCTGGAACAACTAGTAAAAACAAAAACAAAAACAAAACAAAACAAAAAAAAATGCAAAACTGTTATGTGATATATTTTAAATGTTACCCCAAAGGACGCCGAAGTCTTTAGTAATATCCATTTAAACCTTGAAATATTAATATGGGGACTAAAACATAAAAACGTGTATATATATATATATATATATATATATATATATATATATATATATATATATATATATATAGAGAGAGAGAGAGAGAGAGAGAGAGAGAGAGAGAGAGAGAGAGAGAGAGAGAGAGAGAGAGAGAGAGAAAGAGAGAGAAAGAGAGAGAGAGAGAGAAAGAAAGAGAGAAAGAGAGAGAGAGAGAAAGAAAGAGAGAAAGAGAGAGAGAGAGAAAGAGAGGGAGAGAGAGAGAGAGAGAGAGAGAGAGAGAGAGAGAGAGAGAGAGAGAGAGAGAGAAAATAGAGAGATATTAGATAGTTAGGTTTTAGCAGAATCAGAAATTTTAGATTGAGCTAAGTAACATGTTGAGCATTGATATCACGAATGTTCGGAGTAAAGCATTTGGGATATCTTATATATATATATATATAATAATAATAATAATAATAATAATAATAATAATAATAATAATAATAATAATATTACGGATAAAAATCCAAATTTACGGGTAAAAACTCAATTAAATTCAATTTATCAAAAATTAAAATTAAATTAAGTTTAACGGTATATAATGTATAAATATACAATTTAGAGAAAAGAACCAAAGTTCATGAACTCATCCATGAAAATCCACAGTCACATATAGAAAATTTTAATAAGTAAATACACTAAAAAGAACTATAATAAAATACAAAGTAATAATCATTAAAATAATATTATTATAAAAAATTCGAAAATTATCCAAAAACTTTTCAATAATTAATAATATCGAAGGGAAATAGAAATGTTAGAAATTTCTACTACCAGTGGCCTAGCGTGTAAAAATTTAGTCTAAAGACTATATATTGCTCATAAATATAGTGTACATTTAAACACATAAGAGGTATCCATCATAGGATTCTCTCACGCTAGAAAGAACAGCTAAGTTCCAAAATCACTATTAGGGATAAAATTTCGAAAGGAATGAAATGAAAATAAAAACATTTACCATCTATTTTTCTGGACCAATTGGTTTCTGATTTTTATTTTAGTAAATAAAATAATTTTCTAGGTGAAATCGTCATCAACAGGTACACTTTAGATTAAACATATATACGTGAGGGAATCCTATGATGGATACGTCTTATGTGTTTAAATGTACACTATATTTATGAGTAATATATAGTCTTTAGACTAAATTTTTATACGCTAGGCCAATGGTAGTAGAAATTTCTAATATTTCTATTTCTCTTCGATATTATATATATATATATATATATATATATATATATATATATATATATATATATATATATATATATATATATATATATACATACATACATACATACATACATATATATATATATATATATATATATATATATATATATATATATATATATATATATATATATATATATATATATATATATATATATATACACACACATACATATATAAGGTAGATGACCATGGGATTGCGCCTAGAAAGTTCTCTTCCGAGGAAGAAGCTCAGACAAGGTTGTTTATGGAAGACCAGCAGTCGCTCATGTATACCGGCCTTCCCTCTCCATGCCAACGATATTATCTAAGGGAAAGGCAAAGGCCAATACAGCTTGGCAGTGACGTTGCAACTCATTTCTACAGCTGAGTGAACCGATGCAACGTGAAAGACACAATATACAGCCCAATCCAGGAATCGAACTCACTACCTCATGATTGTGAGTCCGAGGCTCTAACCACTGAGTCATGCGCCTTCATATATATATATATATATATATATATATATATATATATATATAAAATTCCAATCCAACACGTGTTTCTGCTGTATAAGTGTCCTATCATAAATATACTTCATAGACGAGGACAAATAAGGCCGAAACATGACCGTAACCTTCACCATTAAAGATCAGATACATTTCAGTCTGCATTGTCTATATTTAAAAAAAAATTTCGGTGAACTGATCTTATTGGAATTATCATTCTTGATTGCTCTTTTTAAATATGAAGCATCCGTAGAGGTATTTCCTGTTTACAAATGTCTTTGGATGATTTTAGTTGATTGAAGTTTATCAACTCATTATATTGTACATGTGAAACCCTACAATATATTTTACTCTAGTTTACCTGATTGATTAATTTCAATTTAAACTTATGGTAGAGAGTCTCATTAAGAAATGCATACAAATTGCCCCAATGACAGAACTATTCTTACTTTTACAAACACCAAAACTGTTAAACATTGAAAACATAATAACAGACCCACAAAGACATTAAACCATTCTTCATCAATATCATTATCATCATCTCAACAACAATTTCCTCATCGCTGCCATAAACGTCAGCAACACTGTCATCTCCTCATACTGTTATTGCTTTTGTCATTGTGCTGATGTTTGCTTGAACGTTAAACTGCAGATAGTATACACACACACACACACACACACACACACACACACACACACACACACACACATATATATATATACAGCCATCTTCATACTACGTCACTTTATTTGTAAGCGACCAAAGTTCAGAGATCTGACCCCATCTATCAAGACTCCATTGTTTGCCAGTAACAGTTTCTATGTTAACTTTTCTGTTTCTCATACAGTAAGTATCAGCCATCCTCTTCATTGTAGTAAATCTGTAACTTTTATAAATACTAGTCAATTTATATTGATATGCGTAGGTACATCATCAATGTACGTACACAGACGTGGGCGTCTGTTTATGTCTATGCAAGTGAGTGCATGCTATTACAGAATCAGTATACCACTAAGAAAATGATGAACAGTATTTAGTTACGGTCCTTGACGTTCTGAATTCAAATCCCACATACATCAATTTTGCTTTTTATCCATCAGAAGTCGATGGAATCTATCAGCGTACTTGACTGGTTATCATTTTATCGATAATGGAGGAACGAACGTCAAAGTCAACAGTGACAGGATTAACAAAAATGATATTTGTAAATATAAAACGTTTGATTCGATCCGCTACTGTTTCTTTCGATTCCTCAGTAAGAGCAATAACAATATTATATTTAATTAGATATTACAAAGAAGAATGTTTGTCAACATCCAAGAAATATTGCAGAGCTTTCTAAATAAAAGATTATTTCGGATCACATTGGTAACTACTCGGGTTCCTTCGCTGGAAGTGCTTTGGTATGTCTGTACAGTTCTGCGACGCAGAACACATATATTGCAAATGTCTTGTACGACACCGACCAGTTTGTCGTAGAAAGTCTCAAATGCGCATAAATGAGGCCAACCGAAACTAATTTGCTCACAGATCACTATCGATAATATAAACAAATTATGGACTGTTAGTGAATAACTTCTTCCATATCTCTACGGTGTTTTTAATTTACCGATTAAAAATACTTCTTTATTGTTCTTTTCTTTGACCCTTTTTATTTTTAGTTTTCTGCTAGATCAGCGCATTTGTGAAAGTTTAAGTGTGAATGCATAAGATGTATGTATGTGATTATCAGTGGCTCTGTATGTATACAAGTGGATGCGCAATGGCCCAGTTGTTAGGGCAGCGGACTCGCGGTCATAGGATCGTGGTTTCGATTCTCAGACCGGACGTTGTGAGTGTTTATTGAGCGAAAACACCTAAAGCTCCACGAGGCTCCGGCAGGGGATGGTGGCGAACCCTGCTGTAATAATTCACCGCAACTTTCTCTCTCACTCTTACTTCATGTTTCTGTTGTGCCTGTAATTCAAAGGGTCAGCCTTGTCACACTGTGTCACGCTGAATCGCCCCGAGAACTACGTTAAGGGTACACGTGTCTATGGAGTGCTCAACCACTTGCACGTTAATTTCACGAGCAGGCTGTTCCGTTGATCGGATCAACTGGAACCCTCGACGTCGTAAGCGACGGAGTGCCAACAACAAAAAGTATGTATACACCAAAAAGCTTATGGAGCACGTCGATTTTTTCTCATGTCAAAGAAAATTATAATAAAATGAGTTCTACGTGGCTTCGTTCATCTGAGCATGGGTAAATATAGGAAATATAAAGAAAGTTAATTATTAATTATTTGACTTATGGAAAGATGGACGCTACAATTCTAGGCAACAACAGCAAATGTGCCTTTTACCATTTTTTGTGCCTATATCACAGTATGTTCAATCTGCATATTTGAAAGTCAACACGAAATAACAACACCGCTTCTTCACGAGTTATTTACGCACTGACCGACTACTTGTGGACATTATACGCTAGTGTGGAGGCCAGGCGTTTTCGCCCCTTCTTAAATAAACCCGACTTACTGTTTTTTTTTCATGCCTGTAAAGCTCATCACAAACTGGTAGTATATTTCCTGGAAGTGCTTACAGGCGGGTGAATTTGGATTTTATTCTTAAATCTCGATTTGAAAGGTACCTGGTGGTTCCTTGTCATCACCCAGAGCCACTCAGAAGGTATTCGTTACTCGTAATTTTCATTAAACTCAAAAGTGACAGCGGTTATTTCACTGAACACATTGCCCGGCCAAAGGCAGATCATACACACTGAAGAGAAACTAACAGTCTTTTGGAGTCTTTTCCTCGGCCGTTCTCTTTTAACAAAGAGGTTATCATTCTGGCTGTAACGTGGACGTTTCTGCTGTCACTGTTGCTCTTGCCGATTATCTCAACGATGATCTCGATCTGATCGTGCCTCCAGCGATAGCCTCTCTTACTCAGCGCTTATGAGAAGCTGTTTAACTTGTCTTTTATGGGTCCCTCTCTTAGAACAGAGAGCATGTAGGTAGGGTATTTTCATTGTGCTCTATGTAAATAGATCGGATGGGCTGGGGATGACAACATAAATCCCACCCTAGATAAAGTTCTACTGCGAGTTCCATAGCGCGTTCCACTTCCAGATGTCCTACTAGCTGCGCAATCGCCTACTCCCACTTCATTCAGGCACCCCGCTTCCGCAATGCCACCGCACTGCTTGCTTGTTTTCCTTTCACTGATACCAACACATTCTTCTGTATCAACTTTCGTCTCAACTTCCTCTTAACTTTATCATATCGGGTTGATTTCACACTCCCAAGAAGGGTCTTGTACTTCACCTGCTTTAGTGCCTACTGGACTGCCTTGGGTTCTTTTACTCTCTCATCGTTCTCGTAGAAATTCTTGCAGCAGACACTTTGGTATGTTTCGAACCAGTGTATTGCAGATGCTCTCATTAATAGGGTGATATTAATAGGGTAGCGTTTTGGGGAAAAAACTGGGGCTAATCTATCTTTCAACCTTATTAATAAATGAAATCACTTCATAGTATTTATTTGTCAAAAAAAGGCAGCGAGCTGACAGGAACGTTAAAACGCAAGGCAAGATGCTTAGCGGCATTTCGTCCGTTTTACGATTTAAGTTCAAATTCTGCCGGGGTTGACTTTACCATTTATCCTTTCGGATCGATAAAATAAGTACTAGTTGATCACTGAGGCCAATGTAATCGACTTATACCCTCCCACGAAATTGCTGGCCTTGTGCTATTGAATTGGTCTGCAATCAGAAACACACTACTACTACTACTACTACTACTACTACTACTACTACTACTACTACTACTACTACTACTACTACTACTACACAAACGATTCTCTCACTATATTAGTTGAAGATGGTATTAAATATGCACTACAAATAGCATTGTATCACTCACATTGTTCTCATAATTATTCATTTCATTCTTCTTAATAGTATATATTCCAGTTTCACCTAACAATTTCGATTTCTTCGCTTTGATAGACGATTTCGTACCTTCGATTAATCTCTTTCAGTTTTTTAAAATTATTGTTTAAGAGGAAAAGTGGAAGAAATTCGACTGAAGAGTAGGTGAAAAACCAAGGGAAAGATTGTATAGACGCAGAGATACATAGATAGACAGATACATAGATAGACAGATACATAGATAAAAAAGTGAAGAACGAAAAGGAAGTGACAATGTTCCAACTGTTATCGCTTTAAGTCTTACAATCAACGATTTCCACAAATCTTAACAGGCAAAATCCGGCAGTCACTCGAACAGCTAGAAATAAAAACCAAATCTCTCTCAAATCTCACATATCCATATCCCCATACCATTCTAAAGTGGAAAGAATAGGTAAGAGAATGTACAGAATGTAACAGCTGGAACGCATGTTATCAAAGTTCTACTCGATGAGAGCTAATCTAAGGTTAAAAACAACCAAGAGAGCTTTTATACTAAAAGAGCTAGAAAAAACAACCAAAACCTCATTAAATAACATCCTACCACCTTAAAAACGGAAGAAAACATTAGACAATGTAGTCCTTTGTATACAAAAGGAAGTATGGTTACGACAGAAGGTTTTTCTTCGTAGAAACAAGCAGAAAATCGATGACTCAAACATTGCTAAATTATAATTTCGGAAATTAATCTTGTAGCAACTCCGGATTTTTGTCTTAGCAGGTTATTCGTTTTGTCAGAACGAAAGCCGACCTTAAATTTCATTAAATATTCTGTGTTAAATTCTGCGTCATTTCTCTTAGGTTGTAAAAAATTATAAATATTTTCTGCTGTTGTTGCTTTTAATTATATCAAACGAAGAAATTTTAGTGGAGAGCAATGATCTAATTTACATTTTAGAAAGATTACAAGTACAGATTTCTTTGCAATTAATGAAGCTTCCTCAATAAGAATACGCATTTTAAAATTGGCTTTCAGTAACATTTGCAAAAATTTAATTTCTTGTTAATTCGGTAAAATGCACTGCAACGAGAATAGGAGAAAATCAGGAATACATGCAACTCCATAAATCTAATCCATTCTTAATGTGTAGTTTTACATCTTTTGGTTGGTTCAATACTTGTTTTAATAAATTTATCAGAAGTGGTAACGAGTGTTTCCTATGTTTATTCATTTGGTAAATTTACATTTATCAATCATATTCTCCCTTTCACAAAAGCCACTAATCAGAAAAAAAACAAAAAACAAAGCAAAACAGGAACGAATAAAACAGCCCTTCCCTGCCAAAGAAAGACCGCAGATGGATTCGATTGGCAGTCGGATCCTTCCTATATATAACATGGATATCATGGTTTGGAAATATGTTCAACATAATTCCAAAAGTTAGTAATACTCAGATACTGAACGAGTCGCAAAAAGCAGTTTCGTTGTTTAGCGCTCATCTTTGACAGGTTTGGCTGATCGCTCTGCCATGCGTATGGCAATGCAAAGCTGGCAATGCTTCTCCTCACTAGTAATTCTGTCGAGACAGGGTTCTTTGGAAGTTGTTCATAATTCCTGAGCTCAAAATCCTCCGAAATATACTGTTTAGCCCTCATTCATAGCCAGAGCATAACTCAAAGCATCGTTACGCATGCCAACCATAAATGCTGTAGGTGTTAACATTCAGCCAATCGCATTTCTAGACCAGTGGAAGACTACGTTTGAAGCTTAATCAATGATAATACTTATTTGTGACTGTTTCCTTCTTTGTTGGTTCAGTGATATACTTTGCAACGGGATTTGCAGAAAATCGCGAATTAAAGCAACTTTCTATATTGATTCCTTTCTTAATTTTGGAGTTTTACTTAATCCTTCATATGTGACAAAGATGTAAACATGTAAGAAGTCTTACTAGTTAGTCAAATATCTTTTTTAAAATATTAATGTCACCAAAAGTCTCCTTTATTCATTTAATGTTTTACCGATATTTGTAAGGCGGCGGTCTGGCAGAATCGTTAGCTCGCCAGTCAAAATGCCTAACAGCGTTTCGTCCACTTTTACATTTTGAGTTTCAAATTCCTCCTAGGCCGACTTTACTTTTCATCCTTTCGGGATCGATAATATAAGTACCACTTGAGAACTGGGGTCGATGTAATCGACTTACTCTCTTCCCCAAAATTGCTGTCCTTGTTCCAATATTTTAACAACCTTTATACCAGAAATTGGTTTAATTTGTTTTCCATAGTGAAGATTGTTCTATGTTTTTCTCAAGTTTATATGCATTAACACTGCACTTTTGACATTCAGAAGTATGAAAATATTTTATCTTAAAGATTCTCAATTGTAATATTTCTGCGATACGAGGAAGGCCAAATTTTCAGGTTTTGACAACAGAACCATCATACATTGTTTTTGGAAAATATCGTGCTTGCTCGGAATTCCCAACGCCGGGTAATCACTTAAAATGCTCAGAATCATAGGAAACTTCGTCCACTGCAGCTGATGAGATATTTTCCAAATTTCGTGAGTTGCAGCAGTAGAACTATTGACTTGTGACCGAGTCATCTTATTGGATAACCATACGACTCAGACTTTAATGACGCTTCGATATGATGGTCTAACATTATTATAGTGAATTAGCATAAAATTAGGAATTTTAGAGAACTGCTGATTATCTAATTGTCCGCATTGGTAAATCAGTCGCCATAAAGTGAGAAAGATTGTAAAGTTCATTTACAATCCAGATGTCCTGCTAGATGTGCGATATAGTGTTTCTTCCTTCTGATCGTTAATCTGAGAGTGAGAAAATGTGAGAAATAATGAAGTAGATTGTTTGATCTGGTACAAAGAGGAATGGACAACCAAGAAAAATGATAAAGCAGTGAGGTGAATGATGGAGAAAGGTTAGAAAGTTGAAAAGGAAGGTAAATATACCCCTTAAACGAACAGAAAAAAAGAGATACGGCGACATGTTAAAGATTTGTGGGAATGAAAGAAGGAAGAGGACAGGAAGGAATCTAGGTAAAATGCATCAAACAACCACAGAGTTACGTTTGTAAAGATAAGTTAAAGTACTGTGGGGAGGACAGAGTGGATGACAGTAGAGGAATAAAGGCAAAACTTGGGAAATGACATATATGTAATCTCACATTTACATTCATACATAGTTATATATAAAGATGTAAAAAAATGCTCTTCTGTATGAAAATAATGACAGGAAATATATTCAACAATAATTATGGTAATTCTAGCTTACTTAAAAAGATAAATAAAAAAGAAGGTTTGTAGAATTTTAAAATACAATATGAAACAAATAACAGAACCTACTGCAAAATTCAAAACTAAAAACAAAACCGAAAAACAAAAATGCAATTTAGGAATTAATAAATTGTGCAAAGTATTATAGTGCATAACATATCTTAGCGAACGCCCGCAGCACATAAACACTAAAACTAGTAAAAATAGATTAACTTACTAAAAGTGCTTGCTTTTGATTAGCGGATAATTCAATAGTTAAAAATATATGTTATATATATATATATATACATACATATATATATATATATATATATATATATATATATATATATATATATATATATATATATATATATATATATATATATATATATATATATATATATATATATATATATATATATATATATATATATATACTACTTGGGTAGAAGGCAGTGGGAGGTAGTTAGGTGAGAATGGTATTTGCTGATGTCTCTTGGTGGTGGTGGGCTAATTTAAACTGTGTACATATATTTTTAACTATTGAATTATCCGCCAATCAAAAGCAAGCATTGTAAAAGATACCTCTCACAAAAGTTCAGGTTGAGGGCTTCTGGAGATCTGTATGGAAAACAGATGCTCAATCAATTGAACAAACAAGTGCTATATGGCTAAAAGAACTGTAACACGACTAATGCCAGCATAAACAATGTGAAATAGATGACAAAATCCTGGAAACGGTTCTACAGAAAATGTCAAACAGGTAATCTCCAGAAAATGTATATATATATATATATATATATATATATATATATATATTTATATATATATATATATATATATATATATATATATATATATATATATATATATACATACATACATACATACATACATACATACATATATATATATATATATATATATAAAATATACAAGAATAAGGGCAGGGAATCGTCAATTAATAATAGAATTAATAATTAACAATTTTGCCAAGTAGTTCAGTATGAAAAAACCTTTATCGGTAAAACCATTTATCATCATAAATATACAGGGATTAGCATTGAGTTGCTTCTCCAACATACTGAAAATTTAGAAATAGCAGTCAAAGAACTACTGATTCTAAACTACAAATTTTTCACTAAACGGATGGCGATATTTATGGCACACATAGAACAAAAAACCGGAGGGAAAAGCGTAAACAAAACAAGTCTTTAGTTAATTGGATACGAATCGTTTCATGGTTAAGCGAATGAAAATTTCACTATTCCAATCTTCAGCCCAAATATTCTGATAAATTTGAAAGTGTCTCTAAAAAAAATTCACGGTAATTTTTGGCCATGCGACACCAAAAATCAACGATAAGAAAGGCACTTACGAATTCATCGGCCAGTGAGTTCAGGCATCTCACCCCAAAGAAATCTATTCCATGTGCGTCACAAATAGTCCCGTATGAAAAGAAGTCCTCTTGTGGAGGGATTACGGTTTAACCATCTGAATTCGTAAGTGCCTTTCTTATCGTTGATTTTTGGTGTCGCATGGCCAAAAATTACCGTGAATTTTTTTAGAGACACTTTCAAATTTATCAGAATATTTGGGCTGAAG
Organism: Octopus bimaculoides; assembly: GCF_046866305.1. Taxonomy (NCBI): domain Eukaryota; kingdom Metazoa; phylum Mollusca; class Cephalopoda; order Octopoda; family Octopodidae; genus Octopus; species Octopus bimaculoides. Next base: position 71,968,894 of record NC_142928.1, on the reverse strand, counting down.
ATTGGAATAGTGAAATTTTCATTCGCTTAACCATGAAACGATTCGTATCCAATTAACTAAAGACTTGTTTTGTTTACGCTTTTCCCTCCGGTTTTTTGTTCTATGTGTGCCATAAATATCGCCATCCGTTTAGAGAAAAATTTGTAGTTTAGAATCAGTAGTTCTTTGACTGCTATTTCTAAATTTTCAGTATGTTGGAGAAGCAACTCAATGCTAATCCCTGTATATTTATGATTATATATATATATATATATATATATATATATATATATATATACACATACATATATATATATATATACACATCCATATATACATATATATATATACATATATATACATATATACACACATATGTACCTACATATATACATATATATATATATATATATATATATATATATATATATATATATATGGATATGTATATACATATATGTATATATATATATATATATGTACATATATGTATGTATATATATGTATATGTATATGTATATATATATATATATATATATGTATGTATATATATATATATATAAGTATTTTTTATATATATAAACGTATATATATATATATATATATATATATATATATATATATACATATATATATAATGAAATATTTCTGTCTCTTCACTCACTCTATTTCTATTTGGTCACTGACTCATTATCAACTCTTCGTATCTCCTTTATTCCCTCTCTCATTACAGATAATTTCACAACGTCAGTCTGGGTTTAACTCATCTTTCTTTTCTGTATTAAAATTTCCAACTCTGTTCATTGACCTCCTACCTACATACCAAATACGATTACATAGCCTTTCCCGGTGATTTACTATTTTTTAGAATATGCAATTTACACCCGGCCGCATGCTTACTCCAAACTCCTTACGTACATATGCTTAACACAACCCATCAATAGAAAGTATTTCTCTTTAGTCACACACTTCAATTTGTTTGCAATATATTTATGTTACAAGAAAGCTTCCGAGAATCATAAAAAATGTGGGTTAAATGAGATAAGTTAAAGACAGAAATGGTATAGTGAGGTCAAAAGTGCCACAATAAGGAGAAGAAGTAAAAAAAATGATTAGGTTTAGTAAATAAAATGCTATCAGAAAAATATATCTGCACCATACGCGTTCACACCCACGTGCTAGCATACACACGCATATGTATGTATGTATGTATGTATGTATGTATGTATGTATGTATGTATGTATGTATGTATGTTGTTGTTGGCACTCTGTCGCTTACGACGTCGAGGGTTCCAGTTGAGCCGATCAACGGAACAGCCTGCTCTTCAAATTAACGTGCAAGTGGTTGAGCACTCCACAGACACGTGTACCCTTAACGTAGTTCTTGAGGATATTCAGCGTGACACACTGTGACAAGGCTGACCCTTTTGAATTACAGGCACAACAGAAACAGGAAGTAAGAGTGAGAGAAAGTTGTGATGAAAGAGTACAGCAGAGTTCGCCACCATCCCCTGCTGGAGCCTCGTGGAGCTTTAGGTGTTTTCGCTCAATAAACACTCACAACGCCCGGTCTGAGAATCGAAACCGCGATCCTATGACCGCGAGTCCTCTGCCCTAACCACTGGGCCATTGCGCCTCCACATGTATGTATGTATGTATGTATGTATGTATGTATGTATGTATGCATGTATGTGTGTATGCATGCATGTATGTATGCATGTATGTATGCATGTATGTATGCATGTATATATGTATGCGTGTATGTATGTATGTATGTATGTATGTATGTATGTATGTATATGTATATGTACAGATTTGTATGTTTTGTTTCATCTATGTATTCTCATGCATATAGTTGCATATCTAGACATGCTTATATATATATTTAAACAATGAACTTCTGGTAAGTTTTCCAGATTTTTACAGTTCCAGTGATGGATTGGATATGTAGTTTTCGAATTAACTTTCTCCTTTCAATCTCAAGATTGATATTTAGGCAGTGTGTTACATATCCCAGAGCCCCAATAATTACTGATACAAACCTGAACTTGTAATCTGGATAGATTAAGTATAGATTTCTCAATAGTTCAGAGTAGGTATTCTCTTTTTCATTGATCTTCAGCTTCATGTTAACATCCGCTGGACAGCTAAGTTCCACAGCTGTACACAGTTTCTTTTCTTATCCCAAATCATTATATCGGGTCTGTTATGCTTACAATTTATTGAAGTTTTCGCAGAGACATTCCATCAGTACTCCTTTTTATTATGAGTGGCTATGGTTTCTACCATACTGCGGATTCTTATTTGTTTGTCCTCGGAGTTATCCTTCTGACGGATTTCATTATAGAGTGTCCTAGCTACAACATCATGTCTCATCGGTAGATAATACCGTGATGACATTTTCGGACAACTGCTTATGATGTGGGTGATAAGTATGTATGTATGTATGTATGTATGTATGTATGTATGTATGTATGTATGTATGTATGTATGTATGTATGTAGGTAAGTATGTATGTATGTATGTTCACTTTCTATTTTTGATTTAGAAAAAAAGTTGACCGGCCACCTATTTGGTAGTAAGGTAGTGAAATAAAGCGTCTTGTTTTAACCATTATCCTCTTAAATCTTAAGAAAGTCCTGCAGATTTTAATAGTCCCAGATATCGTGACCATTTGTAGCGTATGGATTCAGGATTTGCATTCTCTCCCCAGGATCTCAAGTTCAACCATACTTTGCTCCAGGTGGGTCGGTATGTATCCTGTTGCTCCAGTAATAATGTGTGTGATGTTGATAGTTTATCTTGGGTACTGGATTTGAAAACTCCTTATCAATGGTCCTTAGATGTCCTATTTCTCTTGTGTTTTTCTAACCACATTGGTGTCCAAGGGGCAGCTGGTTTCAACAACAGAAAATAATTTTTCCTTGTGGTCTCACACAACACTATCTGACCGGTTGTGTTTAAAATTTGTGGCTGTTTCAATTTTTAAGTTTCACTAACATCCTTTGGACCAATCGATCTCAATGTGATCAACTTCGTCGAGAGATGGTTTCCTTTTTGTTAGCTTGTTCCGTACTGTTCTGGCCACCGAATTATGAATCATGAGAAGATAATATCTCTAAGACATTCTCTCGCAGTTTGCAATAATGTGGTTGATGTCTTCAGTCTTGGTCTTGCACAGCATACATTTGTTGTCTGTCAACGTTTTTTGCTTCTTATGCAGTAGCCACTTGGTGGGGATCTCTTGTTCTTGAATTGTATGGAGGTAGCCTTCAAAGTGGGATGTCATAAACGTGTCGGAACTCCATGCCAAGCTTTTGACATGATCAGTCCCTCCTATGGCTTGTTTTTTTACGTGCTAAGTATCCACGTACTATCTTCTCAGTGAACTGGTCCATTTTTTCTGTTGTTCTGATAAATAGATTTTACCAATGCTCCTTGGGGAGAGATCTGTATCAGTTCTTATTTCATACCTCTTCTCAAGTTCATTGGCTGCCCATTTACGTTGTTGATTGCATGGTCACAAACTTGAGCAATATAATTACTGGCCTCTTTTTTTGCTGCTGATGTTTCAGTGTCATAATATGTGCTTCATATGACATCAATACAGATTTGAGATCACGACCACCATCCTTGCGTAGGAAGTAGCCTGCCTGCATCTCCACTGATGTTGAAGTTTCCTGCTTGCTAGTTCGAACAACTATCTCTTCTTGTGTGCCCTTAATACTTTCTGCGTACAACTGTATGCGATCTCGCTGATAAAGAGCGAAAGTCTTCTTTGACCTATTATAAAGAGATTACCTGCTTGGTAATTACCTGGAGATTACCTGTTTGACATTTTCTGGAGATTACCTGTTTGACATTTTCTGTAGAACCGTTTCCAGGATTTTGTCATCTATTTCACATTGTTTATGCTGGCATTAGTCGTGTTACAATTCTTTTAGCCATATAGCACACTCGGTTGGATTTGAACGAAGGACGTAGTAGAAATTAAATACTGTATAATATCTAGTTCTTTTCTAACTGCCTTTAAGTATTCAGATTTACTTATTCTGATGAACATGATGAACAGAAATGTTCATGAATATTTTGAAAAATATTTTACTATATTTGTTTCACACTCTGAAAGCAAATCTAAACAATTCTTGAATAGGCTCCTGAAAACAGTGTTTGCTTTAAATAAGTGTAAACGCAATCAGTCAGTATTGATTCCCGCAAGCATAGAACTATATTGTCAGTTCATGGTCTTCAACTTAAACTAATTTTCTTTCATTAAAATACTTGGCATCATACACACAATATTTAACCCTCGACTGGCGCAAATTATTTCCCTAGCCAACGTGATATTGAAAAGTAACAATTGTCATCCTATGCACAATGTAGTCTGCAGCTTATAATAACTAAGCGAGCTTATTTTCTTTACTGCAATACTTACGAAGTACACAGAGATTTAGGGTAATCTATTATACATTCCAACCTGAAATAAAAATTTAAAAGCAACGCAAATAAGTACAAAGTATCGAGTTAATTATGTTAATTGTTTCCAAAGCTCTATAGGGCTTGTGCTCAAATTCGGTTTCCGTAGTTTCCAGTGAAAAAGAAAGACAGATAAATCTCCCCTTAGACTAGATACTGGCGTATGACAAATAGACTTTCCTGAAAATCAATGAAATATTTGTTAAATCCATTGAACTACTACTGCTTACAACAACGAGCTATAGCGTTTGAAATACCTGCATAGAGACATGTAAACTCGGCTTTTAACATCACCGACGCTTGTTCGTGTAGCAGGATCTACTACATATAATTATTTCGTACCCTGTTGGACTTCCCATCAATGATATTCTGTTATTCTTTACTTGACAATACTTCCGTCTCCACTCTCAGTTTCTCCACTTGAATTTTGAAATGATCAAATAACAAAAAAAAAGAAATGCTTATGTTTTTGTTTTTTTGTTTTGTTGTTTTTTTTCTCTTATAACCACGATCGACTCATACACACTTAAGGTTGCTCTTTCTGTTGTTGTTGCGTTTAACCCCAGGTTAATTCTAATCTATTACACCTAGGGTCAAAAGCGATCTTACCTTTTTGTTATACAAAGAGTATTGTCCAATATGTTCTTTCCTTTTTGAAGATAGCAGAGTGTGATTTGGGGAATATTTAGTTGCTATTTCTACAACCATTTAAAGTTTCTCATATTTATTTAGGATCGAGAAGGTGAATTAGTGATTTTCTAAATTCTGTTATTTTGAATGTATGTAATAAATATTTATATATGGAGAGATGAGCGTAAAAGATACAGGTATTAACAATCAGAGTTTATTGGTTAGTTGGTTAGTTAGTTTGTCACTTAGTTTATTTTGTTAGTTAGATAGATAGATAGATAGATAGATAGATAGATAGATAGATAGAGAGAGAGAAATAGGGGGGAAGAGAGAGATACATACATACATGCATGCATACATACATACATACATACATACATACATACATACATACATACATACATACATACATACATAGGTGAATGTTTTGATTGACAGAGATCAAGCAAAACTATAACAGGTGAGTTTTTAAGTCTCAGTGGGTGTTATCAGTTTGAATGTTATATGAATTCTTTACAATTAGAGAAGTGCAACTACATCGTTAATTCATGATCACTCGTAATTTTGCGGTTCCTACTGAAAAATTATTTTTGAAAACGATGTTTTCTAAATAATTTTAGTAATTTTTCAAACTTAAGGATACTTCTTTTCAAAACATCCAGTAACGATCCAACTGTCCGAAAATACATTCTAACAATAGCAATTTTAATTATTCCTCTTCATCCAAAGTAAATCACTTAAAATAAGCTATCAGTAGATGAAAGAAAAATATTACTTGATAACCTAAGTAAGTTTATAGAATTCTGTGGTTGTTATCCTTTGATATGTTATAAATTTTTTCGTATTGTTGGAGACACACTGAAGAGTTTGTCTTTATACAGCGTACTTAGGGGGAATTAATTTGGCATAGTCTGCCCGAGTTATACCTACAGGAAGAGTTGAAATCTGCATTCAAGCTAAAAAAACACTACGAAAATTAAGTTGGTGTAAGGAATCGCATCACTTTTCCTCCGCAACTCCTTCGCTGACGAACGATAAGGTCTTCATTCATCGCAGCAATTCAAGTCATCCGACTTTCCTACTGATTAACTGATGACGATGCTGAATTCGAGATTTACCATAATGAAACGTCAGTCAATTTTTCTGTGTTCATACTCCTTATAATACCGTCTACTAATTCTGGTACCTATTTGCATAAACAGACCGTGAAGTTAAGAATATATGTTATATATATATATAGGAAAGGCAAAAATAATAAGGCAGAATGCTAAACTGAAAGCATATTTTAATATAAATGTGTGTAAGGATTTCAAAAAGATTTCAAACCGGCTTTCATTGCACGGCAAATTTTCAAGATAAGGAGAAAAAAAAAAGTTTTTTTCAAAAAATAATAAGTATATAAATGAATAAATATACCAATACATCATAATGTCTTTTGAAGTTCACTAATTTTCCTTGGAGAAACTTGTTGGAAGGGTTAAGATGCACGTGTTTCTGTGTAGTGTTTTTTTTTTTCAAGAAGGCTGGATGGTTATCCTGTGGATAAGGGGAGATAATTCTGTGGGTTTGTACTCTTTAATTGGAATGCTGGATTCTTTGTCAACAGGATGCTTATGTCTGTTCTTAGATTTAATGAGGTAGGTTAGAAAAAAGAATACGGTCACCGTGTACTTTGCATATTAAGAAGTGTTTGGAATTTTTGAAAAAAATGATTCTCCTTGTTGATTCTGTCTTGTGTAGAGATTCTGTCTTTACATTGATAGAGAGGGAAAATGAGAAATTTGAGATTTTATTTCTGGCCACCGAATCATGGATCATATATATATATATATATATATATATATATATATATATATATACATACATATATATATACATGGAAAATGAAAGACGGATGATTAATCACAACAATTGTTTCGAAATAAATACAACTCATTAAAATAACTATTCCGCAATGTAACTTCTCGTTTTGTAGAAAGAAAAGCAACCAAACGGAGGAAATATCTTCATTTATATAGATCAAGTATAAAATCACGGCTGGCGAAAAGAGAAACGAACACACAATCCAGCGAGAAAAGTATATACATAAATATCACTGTGAAAGTGGCCGTGCTTTACCAGTAAACTACCTGATGTAAACCATTCGTTTTATTATCCATTATATATATATATATATATATATATATATATATATATATATATATATATATATATATATATATATATATATATATATATATATTTGTTTTGCAAGATTTTTGATGTGAAATCGTGTGTTGAAACAGATGTTTTTGTACTTGGGGATGGTCATATTGCCAGTTTAGCCAATAAAAACACACGCACTGAAATACAAAATGGCTGATAGTTAGCAAGGTGAGACACACATAAGAAAGAAGAAAGCAAAGGACCACTGATGAAGTCACAGAAGTGTGACGAAAGAACTCTGGCCGAAATAGGATTAATGTAATATTTACCTCGTTTTCTCACGTTTTTACTTAGAACCCAGATTGGGTTATCATTATCTTTAGTACCATTGTGGAAAATACGAAAAGTTGCTGTAATAATTGAAGTAACTTTAATTGGTTATGTGGTATCCTCTGCAAAATTAGCTTAGAAAATATCCAAAGATATTTCATCTTAAATAAGTGGAATAAACTAGTTAATGGCTTGATTTTGTGTAATTAGAAATATCTACTATTGAACAATAACTTAAAACAAAATGGGAAAAACTATTTTAGAAAATACATTGGATTAGCTTAACTCTACTTGCTCCAAGCTATTACGATGTGTTGAACTTCGCATTTCAAGCTAATGAAGCATTACTCAATATTATCTACTGAATAGTTGCTCGATGAATTACATCTCTCACGGAACCTATTAGGAGTTAAATGGAACTTGACAATTAATAGATAATGATATCCGTCATGAATACAACAAAGTTACGTAGAAAGACCAGAAATAACAAAATACTTTTTGCGAGCCATGTCTCGGGTCGGTAAACCAAATTGATAACAAGACATCGTACCATTCTGAGTCATGTACTGTACAATAACACCACATCTAAAATTTGTAATTTCCCGAACATGCAATATTCTGTTCACTCTATTCTTTTTTTTTATGATAAAAATTTTTTTTTCTAATACTTATACAGTTTTTCTTGTATCTCCCCAAAGCATACAAACATCATCATATACTCATGACATTACTGTTACGTCTTCTCATCATTTTCTAGAGATAACTGCTCTACTACTTCAACTCACAAAACCATCTAAAAAGCTAACTCCAAATAGACGAAAAAATAATACCTACCCAATTCCTAATCTCACTTCTTGCCAGCAGCACCGGAGACCAAAAGTTACAGCTAATTATCCTCACATATATCTTACATGCATATAGAAGACAAACCACCACAACATTCTCAGCAAAGAAAACGTACTCAAGAACGCAAAACAGCACAAAATCACGTGGCTTTCATGGTCACTTTTCAACAACATGGGAAAAAAACTAGAATATTAGTGTTTAAAAAATATATTAAATCCATTATACATTATATTAATTGTGTCTAGGTACCATACCTCTTCACAACAAACTACAACAGACCATAAAACACCCGCAAAACACAAACTACTCTCGACAGTAAATCTTGGCACGAAGAAACAAAAAAAAACAAAAAAAAAAAAGCCGGGATGAAAGACTTCCTAGATCTGTAAGGAACACAGCAATCTCTAGTCATTAAAGACACTGTTACTATGTGTAAAAACCGCTCCCAAACGTCTTGAAACATTTCCGACAAAGCAAAATATTACTATGTGGAGGCGCAATGGGCCAGTGGTTAGGGCAGCGGACTCGCGGTCGGAGGATCGCGGTTTCGATTCCCAGACCGGGCGTTGTGTGTGTTTATTGAGCGAATACACCTAAAGCTCCACGTGGCTCCGGCAGGGGGGTGGTGGCGACCCCTGTTGTACTCTTTCGCCCCAACTTTCTTTCACTCTTTCTTCCTGTTTCTTGAGTAACGCTGCGATGGACTGGCGGGGAACACATACGCCATAGAAACCGGGAAACCGGGCCCATGAGCCTGGCTAGGATTGAAAAGGGCGAAAAAAGAAAGAAAATATTACTATAATTCGTAAGAATACTTTACTTCAAACTCAGACCAAGAAAACATAAAAGAAACTACACGAACGGACGAGTCACTGATTAGCTATTATTTCTAACAGCTATTATTTCTAACTTGCTAATTAGCTGAAATTCTGTCTTGGAATTCTCACCATTAATGGTATAGAAGAACAAGTGTCATGGTATGATTCACTTCTCGCCCACCTTCACTATGATGACTATCAGAAAAATTACCAGTATATAGGAACATACGAGACAGTGTAAAGAAGCACGATAAAAAATACTGCATTTCGGAGTACAAACTGTAGTCCTCAACTGGATGGATGAACTGTATATCTGAACCAATGAATTTGTGGAGGTCCCATTGACTATCTGCCGAAATGCCAAAGCTACTCGATCAAGGCTTACATGGAAGCTAAACTATGCAAGTTAGCAAATATAATTTTCACACTCACTTTCTTAGCAGTGTAAAATATCTATGGTGTAACCAGGTAGGTTATTTTCGTAGGATGGAGTTATTTTATCGACCCCGAATGGATGAAAGGCGAAGTTAACTTCGGAGGAATTTGAAATCAAGACTTAAAGACGGACGAAATGTTAAGCATTTTGTCAATTCACAGCCTTAAGAAACAATTAAAATATTGGTTTCAAATTTTGGCACAAGGCCAACAAGATCGAGGGAAGGGGTTAAGTCGTTTATATCGACTTCAATACTCGATTAGTACTTACTTTTTTGACCTTGAAAAGATGAAAAGTGAAGTCGACCTCGTCAGAATTTGAACTCAGAACCTGAAGACAGACGAAATACCGCTAAGCATTAAGAAATAAAACATTAACAACGTTTTTACAGATTATAGTTTATATACGTCTTTTACATGTTTCAGTCACTGGACTGAGTCCATGTTTGGCAGCGCCGTGAGTGGTATAGTCGAACTAATCAGGAATTTTGGGAAGATATTGTAATGCTGCGGGCTCTTGAAACCCAAGATGTTTGGTCCTGTATCCTAATGGCAATGTTGGGATTTTTGACACTATGTGTGTGTGTGTGTGTGTGTGTGTGTGTGTGTGTGTGTGTGTGTGTGTGTGTCTGTGTATGTGTACATGTATATATACATATATATGCAAAGGATTTTCATTAAAGATTTCCTCTGACCCACTTCCCAAGGACTGGGATAAACGAAACTTAGTACAGTTATTAGTATTTGTCTACATAGCCATCACTAATGGTGACCACTTCCCCCATCGTTTTATGTAGCTGCAAAGACCTCGTCTATAGAAGCCAATAGGTTACGTCTGGAGCCAAGACTTTACCTCGTAAATAAGTTCATCTTCCGAAAAGTGCTTCCCCTTCAAACAATACTTCATGATTGGAAAGAAGTGGAAGTCAGATGGTGCGAGGTCGGGAGAGTAAGGGGGACGAGGAAGAATTTCATAGCTGCAGGAGTGTGCTTTCTTCTGGGCAACATGCACATTGTGAGCTGGGGAATTGTCTCGGAGGAGGCGGACTCCTTTAGTGATCATGCCATGCCTCTCTGCTTTGATGGCGTCCCGCAATTTCTGCAGTAGAGAAGCATATGTCCTGTTAATTTTGGTGCCCTTTGCCAGAAAACCCACCATCGCTACTCCGCGCTGGTCCCAAAGACTGTGAGTATCACCTTGCCTGCTGAGGGTTGGACTCGAGCCTTCTTTGGAGGTGGTGCGTTACCATGCTTCCATTGCTTCGACTGGACTTTAGTCTCAGGATCATAGTGATGGACCCATGTTTCATCCTGTGTGACAAGTCTGCAGAAAAGTTCTCCTCGTTTTCTAGGTACATTGCCAAAAGAACCTGAGAGCAATTGACTCGTTCCTGCTTCTGAAAAGATGTGAGCATCCGGGAATTCTATCTTGCAGATAACTTCTGCATGTGCAAATGGTTGTGAATTATTTTTTCCACGGACCTTATCTTCACTTCTTTGGGCTGAATGGCGGTTTTCACTTTATGAATGGTGAAAGAGAGAGAAAGGTATTAGATTGTGTAGAAAGATAGAAGGAATGGGGTTTATGGAGACAGAGACATAAAGCATTAAGGAGTGTCAATTGCAGTGATGGAGTCTAAATGATGGAGTAGAGAAAGGAGGTATTAGTATAGAAAGAAGAATTTAGGAATTTAGATGGTTGGACAGGTCAGTACTAGAATAAAAGCATATGAGAATGTATACATATGTATACATTAGACATTTATATATATATATATATATTTTATTTATACAGATGTTTATACATATCAATATCTACACATATAACTCGTACTCATATGTATATGGATAGTGCACACCCACATATATGTGTATCTATATGTATTGTCGCCCCTAGACACGTAAGTATATATACCTTGTATACATATATATATTCACACCTACACACGTACACCTTGTATACATACATACATACACACGTATATACATACACACGTATATACATACACACGTATATACATACACACGTATATACATACACACGTATATACATACACACGTACACCTTGTATACATACATATATTCACACCTGACAAACTTCTTTCAGTTTCGCCTAGCAAATCCACTCACAAGGCTTTGGTCAGCCTGAGGCTAAAGTAGAAGACACTTGCCCAAAGTGCCACGCAGTGGGGCTGAACCTGAAACCATGAAGTTAGGAAGCAAGTTTTCTTACCACACAGCTACGCCTGCGCCTACATAGCCACGCCTGCGCCTACACAGCACGCCTGCGCTTTTACAGCCACGCCTATAGCTATCGATGACATTTACATTTGATGTTATTGTATAACTCCCACTGTCCCAAATATTATAGCTTCCAAATTCTTATTCAATTAAAAATACAATTCCTTTTTGTCTAGTAAAATTTAAGCCAAATATTTTTATACGTATTTTTATGATTTTCTTGTTTATTCTTTATGCGTTTCTTCATCTATGTCGTTTTCTGGTTCATCGTGTTTAATATCTCTTAAATTTTCTGTTGCAAAAGATTTTATGCTCTTTCCTAATTTTTCATGTTCATTTAGTTACTATAGAAGGTATATTTTTCTCAACATTGGAACGAACTTCAAATTCAGTAAAATAATTTTACATTGCAATTATATTACAATATCATTTAAGTAGACAACTTGAAATGACATCATTAGTGTGTAAGAGCATTTTCTTTATATTTCTATAACTCCCCCACATATTACTATAATTCCAAATCAAATAACTTGTCATTATAAAAGCCAAAACAAGATCAATAACAATTTCAAGGACAAAGATGAGTAGAAACAATGACAATTCCGAAAATAAAACCCAAACTAAAAGAAACAAGAAAATAAGAAAGATAACCTAGCAAAACCTGAATCTACAAAATACTAGTTTTGTGTCTTAAAAAATATTCACATGTGGGCGTGAAAAATAGTAGGAGCCTACACTTAGATTCCGTTTTCTACTTACAGCTCACATTTTCCTATTCATTTCTACCAATTTCCTTTCTGTCTATTTCACACACGCATCAACAAACGCCCACGTATATATGAAATGGAATCTAACTTTTTTTTTTTATTTACCTTGTTAATATTTTGGAGAAAGCAAAACTATCAGAAACAAAGGAGCTCTCAAAAAATGCCTTCTGATATTAACGTCTCAATACATTTAGTGTGTAAATAGCACCGAGTTTGAATTTGTTTTTTTATATATCAGAATTCATATCTATACGCAACAATATTATTTTACAAAAATGTGAAGTCGTGCCTATGCAATAAATAAATGTTTTGAGGCAATAGCAGGGGAAACAGTGCCACGCAGTATTCCAGAGGGTAAATTTACGGTTTCATGCATGGAAAAAAACAACAATATAGGAATTTATTATTTACAAAGCAAAATAATTAAAAAAACATAACAAAAGAAGCGAAAACAGCACGACAATAGCAACAATGATTTGTTTCGCTTTAAATTAATAAGTTATCGTATTAATGACTGGAAATATCTACGCTTCATATTCTTTCATTGGAGCTGAAATGTGTTCATGGCTAAGGTTCTTAGCGAGTGGCCTCTTTTCAGAAATAATGCAGTAGTTTCTTACCTCTGCCTTCTAAAACCAACTAACTGGCGTAAGCTTTACCTCTCATTTCACCATCACCTTTAAAGTAGGTATAAGTAATATACTTAGAATTACTTGCATTTAGTCAATTATTAATAACCTTTGTGGTATTTCAACAAACAATCCTAACCTTTGTAGGAGTCTGGTAGAGAAATGGAAGAAGAAATCGGTATTCAGAAGTTACAGCTAACCATTACTTGGGTCCCAGAAAGTAGTTCAGATGCAAGTCAGTGGTAGCCAGTGAGCCTACCAGCAAAAAGATCAGTCTTTCTTATCTGATGGAGGTCTTCTACTAGCAAACTCCTATATCAAAAGTATGACATTACAAAGAAAACTAAAAATTGAGTTATTTAGTTATCTTCAGGATGGAGTTCGAAGGCTTAAAATAGACTAGACTCTACTAAAGATACTCATATGTCAAGTGGTAGTATAACTTAGCCATCTAAATTCATAGATGTCTTTAGTTTCTACCTATTCAAAATGAATCACTATTCCAAAGAACAAAAGCGGCGAGTTAGTTGCTGAGGTAAGCTGGTGCGCATTTTATAGCCTTGTTTATTGTGTCGTTATTGACCGAAAACTTTCCAGCTGTAACCATCCTATCAATTTATATATTACCATTTACATTATTCAATGTATCCTTATGTATTTATGACTGCAGAGTGGGATTCTATAGAATTATATTTTATCATTTCTCTTTTACTTGTTTCAGTCATTAGATTGCGGTCATGCTGGGACACCGCACTGAAGAATTTTTAGTCGAATGAGTCGACTCCAGTACTTACTTTTTGTTAAGCCTGGTACTTATTCTATCGGCCCCTTTTGCTGAATCGCTAGATTACGGGGACCTAAAGACGCTAACACGAGTTGTCAAGCGATGGTGGGTGACAGACACGAAGGCACGCACACACACACACACACACACACACACACGCACGCACACACACACACACACACACACACAAATACACACGCACGCATGCACACACACGCATGCACATACATATATACGATGGGCTTCTTTCAGTTTCCGTCTACCAAATCCACTCACAAGGCCTTAGTCGCTCCGAGGCTATAGTAGAAGACACTCACCCAAGGAACCAGGCAGTGAGACTGAATCCGGGACTATGGGGTTGGGAAGCAAGCTTCTTACTACACAATCACGACTGAAATTTGGCATATTTCGCTAATTCTAACAGATTGAGTAGAGTAAATAAGCAGAACCAAAGGATTTGCAATACCAAATGCAAAGTGTCAGTAATGGTATAGTCGATTGACACATACACGTTTGATCAGCAAACCTTCATCCTTTGAACTTTGAACAACCAGAATAGAAGAGAAACGATTTGAATCCATTGACGAATATTGTTATTTGAAGTCTGAACATAGGTTTAAAGCAGGGTTTCCAACCATTTTTTTTTATCTATGGAGTCCTTTGGTTACTATTTTATTCTGGTGGACCTCCATAGCCAGTCGATATTTAAAAACTAGTTTTATAGAAATTTCTTTGAAAATGCCTATTTTGTTCATATTAACTTTTAACTTGGATCTTTCTGATTTGACGGGCAACACTTGTTTTCTTAACGAAACACTTTCAAACTTGGGATACTGGTAGAATGTGTCATATAAAACATCTTTTTCTCATAGCTTTCTTAACAAAAAATTATATATTGCAAGTTATTTCATGTAAAAGTTGTCGTATTTCTGTAATTTCAACCGATTACTGACGTCTATTCAGCTGAATACAGTTACTGCTCTTTTTATAAACAATAATTTTTTACCGGTGTCAAGAGTGTTATTCCCTGTTTAATTATATCATTATTCCCTAGTAAGGGTTTAGGGTTTTAGGGTTAGGGTTCGGGTTTTAGAGTTAGGGTTAGGGTTTTAAGGTTAGGGTTGGGGTTGGGGTTAGGGTTATGGTTATGAGTTATAGGGTTTTAGGGTTAGGGTTAGGGTTATGAGTGAGGTTATGGCAAAAATAATCATAACCCTAACCGTAATCCTAAAACTAACCCTAACTATAAAACCCGAACCCTAACCCTAAAACCCTAAAGCTAAAACCAGTACAAACGCAGGAACGATGTCATAAATAAGAGTAACACGGGTAGTTGTTCTTGACAAACAACGGCACTAATTTTATTCAAGGGAAAAGATCCCATGACACCGTTGTTTACATTCCACGGCAGTAATTGTTTTCACCTCAATAGACGTCAGTGATTGGTTGAAATTACCGAAATACGACAATATTTTTTACATGAAATAATTTCGAATACAAAAATTTTTATCTGTTCTATAACACAAAATATACAAGTATACGAAGTTTGAAAGTGTTTCGGTACCAAAAACACTACATAAAACATTAATGAAAAGTGTTGCCCGTCAAATCAAAAATATCCTTTAACTTATGTAGGTTGAACAATGTAAAATGTTAGAGAAAGAAATCTAGCAGTTTCTTGGAATATATACAAATACATACATCTAAATCAAAATTTTTCAGGGGTTCTTAGAATACTATTGTGGATCCCCTAATTTACTATTTTGTTGCATAGACCCCAGCAAAATCTTATATGGACCCTCAGGGGCCATATAAACCCCGGTCAAGAACTACTGGTCTAATGCAATATTGTACATGGACCTACATATACGATCCAGACTTTTACTAAAAGTTCAGGGTCTTCCCCACAAATTCGTCATTACCAATCTCAATCTCGTCAACGTAAACTTTAAATTCATCATCATCAACCTCAATATCGATTATATTGCCATTTATCTTATTTCGTCATCGTTAACTTAATGTAGTCAATGTAGGACAAACGACTTTTTTATGAACTGACATTGACATCAGCGATTACTTGTTGCAGAATTGTAAAAGAATGTAAACATTAAAAAGTTTTGCAAATGGTTCTCTCTCTTTTTCTTTCTCTCTCTCTCTTTCTTTCTCTCTCTCTCTTTCTTTCTCTCTCTCTCTTTCTTTCTGTCTCTCTTTCTTTCTCTCTCTATCTTTCTTTCTCTCTCTCTTTCTTTCTCTCTCTCTCTCTCTCTCTCTCTCTCTCTCTCTCTCTCTCTCACACACACACACACACAAAAGCATCATGCATACATATACACAAGTACAAATATACATGCATATAGATATATACAGACATATATTCAGACCCACGTACGCACATATGTATATTTTAATATAAACACACTTGTATTCACACACACACAAATACGCATATGAATATATACAAACATACTCAAACACACATACACCCCCACACATATAAATAGATACAAACATACAAACATACATAGACGCATAAATATATACATATATACGTACTTACTCATAGAAGAGCACATCCTGACATATGCAAAAAAGATATATACATGCACACACACATACATATGTATATGTACAAATACATAGCAAGTTGTGAAATTTGTGCTTTTGCGATCACGTGTATGCTGTAATCTTCGATTTTGTCATGGTCAGGAACAAAGAGCCAACGTGAAATTTTGCGTTAAACTTGGGAAGTCTGCTATAGAAGCATTGAGCATTCTTCGGCAAGCTTACGTCAACGAGGCAATGGGTCGTACACAATGTTTCGAGTGGCATGAGCCCTTCAAAAGCGGAAGAACGTCTCCCATGGTCAGGCTGTCAATTGAGAGTTTTACTGCGACATTTTGAAGCATTTTGGTGAAGACATTCGTCGAAAGCGACCGGATCTGTGGAGTGCAAAGAATTGGATATTCTTCACGACGCCGTTGTACCCTGTCATCGAGCTCTCCTCACTCGTGAGTTTCTCGCTCAAAACAACATGGTATCGCTTCTGCAACCGCCCTATTCCTCCAGATGAAAATGCAGCTCAAAGGTCACCGTTTTAACACCGTTGTCGAGATCCAGAGCGAATCGCAAAAGGTCCTAGACTTCTTTACGGAAAACGACTTTCAGGCCGGATTCCAAAAGTGGCAGGAACACTGGGACCGGTGTATAGCTACGCAAGATGACTATTTCGAAGGAAATGATGTTAAAATTTAGGCAAATAAGTTATTTTTTATTAAACATAACTAGTCCGGGAACATTTTTATACCACCTCAAAGAGAGGAAGATATTCAAATATAGATAAATAGAAACTTAGTGCAATTAAGGATAAAATTAAAATATAAATCAGTAAAATGAAATGATAGATGAAATAACTTAAAATGAAAGATTATGTTAATACACGATAAACTGAGAAATTAATTAGTCACATAGAGAAAGCAAGATCACCTGAGCTTGTTATCTTAAAGTAGAAGAATTATTCTTTTCTACTCTAGGCACAAGGCCCGAAATTTTGGGGGAGGGGCCAGTAGATTAGATCGACTCCAGTACGCAGCTGGTACTTAATCTATTGACCCCAAAACGATGAAAGGCAAAGTCGACCTCAGCGGAATTTGAATTCAGAACGTAAAGACAGACGAGTAAAAGAATTATTATTTTTCTAATATAATATATATTATTCCTATTTAAGTTATCTTTTATTTCATGAATTGTAAGTTTAATTTTATTTTTACGTTCAGGATAATTAGAAAAGATAATAAAAAATAAATGTTGGCAGTTAATCAATATCTAATCTTCCATATTAATCAGAGAACTTGGACCAGTTTTTATAATCTCCAGTATATTTCACAACGTATATGAAAAAGTTGATTATCTTAACAATTACGGATAGATAATTTAATTATAAATTTCCAAGTAAATTGTTCAGTAATAGATTTAATAAAAATTTCATTGAAACCGTGTCGAAAAAAGAAAAGAAAAGAAAAAAGAAACCTAAATGTCCAAAATTGTCTATTAGTAAGTTAAACTATTTGTTGAAATACTACAAATATTATTAATAATTCTTTTAAATACGAAAATAAGACACAATTTTCTTCTACTAGCCATAACAATAATACCAATAATAATCTATATAATAATCTGCTTGTTAGTTCGCCCGTTATACTTTAGTTAGTTAGAGAGGTGGAGGTTGATTGAGTGAAAGGTGGAGTAAAAGTGTGTGTGTGTATGTGTGTGTGTGTGTGTGTGTGTGTGTGTGTGTGTGTGTGAGAGAGAGAGAGAGAGAGAGAGGTGAGGAAAGTGAACAGAGAAAAAAGAAGTGAGGAAAAAGTAGAGAAAGAGGTATAATTAGGACAAATGCGCCACATGGTTAGTTGAAGGGAGAGGTGAAGAGTGACAGAAAAGACAGTGAGAGAAAAGAGGGAGAGAGAAGTGTTAACGACGTACTCTAGGGTGGGGAAATAAAGGGAAAGATAAAGAGAAAAAAATGAAGAGAAAGAAAGATAAAGAGAAAGAGAAAGAGATATGTTTAGGACACAATATTTAGCAAAGGGTAATGTTCTGCTGGTGAGGTTAAAGAATGGCAGATAAAGAGAGATGGGCAGGGGAGGCAGTTACATTAAGAAAAAGATAGAAAGAGTTAGTGGAAGTGAGAGGTGAAGAAAAAGAAAGAAATGTTAAAGACATGAAGACGGGAATTACATCGTTAAAATTTTTTTTGAAGAGGTAGAGAGAAAGAGAGAAATATAAAATGGTTAAGAGGAGGAAATTTTAAAATATAATATATTATTGTAACTGGAAGTGAAATACTTAGCAAAATAGAAATAAAAGTGCAAATCATCCTTTCGTTCTTAAATAGCTTCTCTTAATCTTTTTCGTTCTTGGAATTTCCATGAGTCTCACTAGTAATAACTATAATAGCATAAGACTTTATCCGAATGCTCAAAATACGACTATTTACAGATTAATTTTAAGAAGTAATCATAGGATCACCTAATCTAAAAAAGCTGATAGATTGTCATCTAATACCAATTTATTGTCTTACATATATAGACAATTATAATATTTTAACAAATAGTATTCTACCAATACTTAATCAATGGCTGACACTTGGAAGATTTAATGATTTCTTGCATGTGTGCTGCGTCTGTGCATTGATTTTAGTTTGTACTTTACCGTTAATAAAATTGGCATAATTTCTTGTGAAATTTTCTACAAGAAGAGAGTGCTGTCAAATAATATTTAATCTTATTTCATAGAATGCATTGTAAAATGTTGCAATGGCTATTTTCTGTAAATGCATGATTAATCGACAAGAATATCCCATAGTCGGAGTCCGATATAACCAATTGATTAATGGTCATATAAGTACATATGTATATATGTACATATACATATATGTCTATATGCATGTATGTATCTATCTATATCTATATATATACACACACTTAAACTATATAAGTACATATGTATATATATATATGTACACACACACATATATATATTTAAAAATGTAAAGGTAACACACGAGTAGGTAGATATTTATGAAAAAGAAGAACAAAAATGTTACTTTTTTAAAATTAGGTACATTTAAATTTCTTTATATAGATACATTAAAAGTTTTTGTTTTACATGCTTCGGTTGTTTGTAAACCTTATGACAAATATGTACAAATTTGAAATATGTAGAGAAAAAAAATTAATAAGATTATTAATAAAACAAACGTTCATAGTGTACTTTTCTTTTTCCTGCAAGAACACGTGGTAATTTCCATTAATTTCGTGGCATTCCTAGTAGCAACTTCAGCTGCTGGCTGTGATGGTAAGTTAAGTAGTGTGGTCAAAACTATTTTCAAAAGGAGTGACCGTAGCAGTCAAATAAGCGGCAGTGGCAGCAATAATAGTCGTCGTAAAATTATCTCCCCTGAGGTCTTCACAGAAATGCATTTATTCAATCTCTCATCTTTATTTCTTATGAGTAATATACATATAGTTTCAGTGTTGTGAACTTAAAAATTCAGACTTACCACGTTCAAGGACTGACCTGGGCCTTGTTAATGCTCATTGCAAAGTTTCAACGGGAATTGCAGGCGCTTGTACTGGAAAGGTATATCCGAGGGAATAAGTGGAATGCTAGGAATAAATACAGGCTCACCGCTTGCTTTACATGTCAAAATTGTTGCCTCCAAGACTGTTGGCATCATCTTTTTTATTATAAGTCGTGTGCCATTGCAAAGCTTTAGGGGAGCGAGTTTTCGAAGCAGCATAACTGGTACCCCAATCTTGAGGAAGATTTCTAATAGGTGCCCGATAAAAGTGATATATAGCAGCTGTCCCAATATAAAGGATATTGTCACTCGCAAGCCTCACCAAGAGGCCACTTTCAGTTGTAACGGTCAAGACCACGAAGCTTGCACACTAGTTCAGATGTGTTTGATAGATTCAGTCATCTATAAGGTGGAAGTCTCTGCTGTGATAAATATTCCTTTGTCGAACTGGGGGATAGCACCCTCTCCGGATTGAGCAGCTGTCCTGCAGCTTCTGAACTCCTTATCATTGAATTATTCGACACCGCCTAGATTAATTATGATTTCTACGATCAAAGGGGGTGTAACTCTCAATTCTCTTCCCGTCCTTTCCTTTTTCTACTTTTATTTACCCTTTGTTTTCTCATTCCACTTTTTGCATCAATCTTTTCGTGTTTCTCATGGTTTCTCATGTAGCAGCGTCCTAGTTTTCAAATGAAACTAAGCCCCGAGCCTGAAGACCGCCTGGAGACACAGGGCATGTTGTATAAATCTGCCTAATCACTGTGTCTCTATAGTAAGAAACCATTATTTTAAATACTGCTCTTATTTCTAATATTGTGTACATTAAATGATATTTAGCTTTCACTGGACGGAGCACATTTTTATTGATCCTTCCTCAACAGAAGAGTAAACAATATATATGTGTGTAGATATCTCTTCCCCTTTCTCTCTCCCCCACTCTCTCTTTATACACACACACACACACACACACACACACACACATATATACACACACGCACATATAAATACTAAATTTCTTAGAGATAATTATCAGAGAAGATCTAATATTCTTGGTCATAGAATTTTATCAAATCTGCATGTAATACGCCTTATCACAATATAATAAAAAAGAAGTTTGAAAAACATGGAAATGATAACTGGTATATTCTTTCACACAAACAGGATTGTAAACAAAATATTTATGAAATGTCTTTATTTAACTTATAGCATACCGACCAAAAAAAACAAAAAGAATATTTTCACCTTCCGTATAGCCATGACAACACTTACTTTTGTTGGCGTGTATATATTTCAGGAAGCCTATATATAAATATCTATAATTATTCATACAAAACCTATGTTAATATTTTCTCTTTGTCCTTCGTAAATCTAGCGTACTGATGAGTGGCATTTATGTTTACTTGTTAATTTTTGTTTCAGTCTATAAATTTGTTGGAAAAATAGTTGCAGACTGTTTTTATAGATAAAGAATCTGTAAAATAAGAATAATATCAACGACCTCTGATCTATCGAAGAATTCGTTTGCTTTGTTTACATTATGGCATTCAATATTCATTAAAAACAATTGATAACACGAAGAACAACGAAGGAAATAAATCCAGCGGAATCTTCAGCATGATTGTCTAAGTTAAAATGGTTTTTCAGTTTACAGTTACTTTAAGCTATGATTTACTTAGCTATACACATAAACATTCTCTCTCTCTCATACACACACTCACTCATGCACTCACACACACTCACACACATACGCACTCACACTCACACGCACTCACACTCACACGCATTCACACTCAAACACACATACACTCACACACACGGACATTTATAGTTAAATAAATTCTGTACTTTCGCCACATGTCTGTAGTTAACGTTAAACGTCCCATGTTTTATACACACAGAAAACGTTTTTAACTATCTTCTATATATTACACGTATCTATAATATTTATTGGCCGGATAACTGAAGAGATGTTGGCGTGGGCTCCCACCCTGGCATCCGAAACTCGGAGTTTTATCATGGCTACTGAATAAGTGTCACATATTTTTACAGATAAATTCCTCTATTTGCATAATATCGAGGTCTCTTTCTTTTTATTGTCCTTCCTGTCAAATATATATATATATATATATATATATGTATACTAGCAGAGATACCCGGCGTTGCCTGTGTCACATTGAATCGAAGAATTAGACTTTTATATTTTCTCTAATGAACTGGGGTACCTATGATCCGAATTTCATCAAAATTGGAGACTAAGAATTTTAATGAAGGTTCTTTCCCTCTTTACACACCCCAACAAAAATCTAATCATGACATATTTATCTCATACTACTCATCTTTATGCCCAGATTCCAAAATCTAAATCTTATAAAACCTATTCAAAGGTTTTTGCTCCTGAAAAATGGAGCACATGAAGTACATGGAGCTCTAAAATGTGGCAGTTAGGGCCCCTATTAGCGGGTCTTAAAGTCAATCAGAGAAATTGAATTGTCGGGAATCTTTTTTAACTCATGTCTTATATGTATTGTTCAAATTTCTTTGAAATCTGAAATATATGAATGTTCACTGGGTTTGTAAAAGAGAGCAAAGCTAGACGAAACCAAAAGACGAATGATCACAATAAGCAGTCAGCTACCATACTCTCGTCGTTACTTCTCCCCAATGTAGAATTCCTCACCATACAGGTGACCGGCACAGCCGTAAGGTGCATTACGGATCTATACCAATAGGAAGGGCGTGACCCAACTCAAATAACCATTAACAACTGTGTGACCTGAGGGCTAAGGGGAAATGAAAGGGTCACCTCTGGAGTTTGCCAATGATCACTATGTCGATAGGTAACTGAATAGAATATATTTACAATCTATAAATCTCTTTGAATGACCAATCACTTATCTGGAATGGCCTTGAAACCAATGTTATCATCTGAGGACTATTTCTGACCCAGTAATAATAAAACGACTCAAAGGAGATTTGCGATCAAATAACTTTGATGCGAGCCCGGAGCAATCTCTTATCTCTTACACTATTTCAGTATACGTATCAAAAGTGAAACAATAACATCTCTCTCTCTCTCTCTCTCTCTCTCTCTCTCTCTCTCTATCTCTCTCCCTCACACACACACATATATATATATAATGTATATATATATATATATATATGCTCGAAACGTAATACTCTCTTTCCCGAGCGTCTAGTAACACAATCTGTATCACGTCCTCACGTTGTTGTTTTTTGTTGTTGTCTTTTGTCTTTTTCCTTTTTTTGAACTTATATATATATATTTATTATGCATATATATATATATATATATATATATATATATACATCTGCACATATGTATGCACATATATTGCAGAAGTCAAAGAGAGAGGATCGGTTGAAAACTGCAGTTTTTAGAGATAAACCCATGTGAAACACCTTTTTTTGCCGGTCGGTTTCTTGCATTACGCGGGAACTCTGGACACAAGGTATTAGTGCATGTCGCGTGTAAAGTTTGGTGAAAATCGGTTGAAAAGTATAGAAATGCATACGTACTACATACACACTTACACGCACACACACATACACACATACGCGCACACATCCTTTGTTATATATCTATAGATGACGCATAAATTACATTTGCTGGGAAGGTTTTTAAACAAATTAAGGAGATTCCGATGGGTGTTAATAGTTGTCCTGAGTTAGCGGATTCGTATTTATCTTTATGTGAGTTCAACTTCCTTAATGATCTACACTGAAGGGAAAAGATAGGTTTGGTTACACAACCCAGTGGATGCTGCACATATATATCGATGTTATTTTTATTCCTATCAGTGGGTATTTTGAATATTTGCTGGGAAAAATATATTCTGTGAATCTCGAAGCGACTAGAGATGGCGATTCTGTAAAAGAAGTTAACTACTTGGATCTGGGAATAGTGTAGAGTATTTATAACAAGATTGATAGTTTTAATTTCCGCATTCTATCGTTGCCAAAGGCGGTTTATTAGAAATTCCTCTTTGGATGGATTATAACGTTTTCCAGTCAGGTCATTAGATATTGTAGTATGATAAATACAGTTGGAATGGTTTTGGTTAGGGTTAATATGTTAAAAGTGAACATGGAAAAACAAGGTTACAGTAGTTATGTTTTTGATAGGGTGTAGATTGAGAAAACAACGTATGTAGTAGTCTATGTTCGTTGTATTGTATGAATGTCCGTTTTGGAATAATTTCTTTGTTTAATAAGTACTATTTTGTAGCAATAAGTTACCACTATTTGTTTATTTTGATGTTGTTACTTGTAGTAATAAGCTGGTATATACCCAGGTAGCATTTATATTTTCAACGCTGTTGACACTGCTAGATTAAATAGTACTGCCCAGGTGCCGAAACCATAGAGCTATCCGTTTGACAACTGATGATGGGAATACATATCTGTTTTCACTGATTGTCAATTTCTTATGTCTTAGTCTCGTTATTCTGAGTTGTCCTTCACTTTCGTAAAGTCAAAAGCGTTTGTACAGTTTGTACAGTTTGTAAAGATCACTTACATTGGTATTGGTTGGCTTTCCTTGACAGGTAATATTATTAAGCTTAGACAACACTTAGATATTGGTGTTTGTTTCTGGAAGGTCCTGTGGCATATAAATTTCTGAAATTTAGATTATCATTGATATTTTTAGGTCTGTATTTTATAAGTTAAACACATTTTCTGAATACTTTGATGATGCACCAACTAATGTAAATAACTTATTTTCTCGGCTATTAACTTCATTCTTATTGCAGAATTCCTGAGATTCAAATTTCGATGTATTATTTAGCATTTATATGCCGGATTTCATATGAGAAGTCCATTAGTAATATAAAGATATCTCTCTGATGATTAATAAAGAATTTTGACCTTTTCGTTTATTTTTTTAGTGGTTTCAGTCGTGTGACTGCTGCCATGCTGGAGCACCGTCTTAATTAATTTCCTTTCAGTTTTGTTGCTTTATGACTGGAAGTTGGTCAATGACTGAGTTCGTAGCAGCTGAGCTTCTTTGAGTGTATCCTTCAATAGTTGGCTGGCCCTGTATCATTGTTAGGAGTTTATGCAATGTTTTTGAATTTTTCAAAAGAAATCCCTTTTATATTTCTGATTTCTTTAGGTAGGCAGCTGAACAACTGAGGAACCCTAAATATCAGACTGGTACAATAGTAAGTTTTCGATCGTGATTTCGAATGTGGTATATTTGGAAGCTGACAGGGTCTACCATTTCGTGTATTAAAATTCTCTTCTTGGAAATTCCCCTCAAACATTTTTTCCATACACATATGGTAGTATATTTCTTTTTTCGACGTTGAAGAGAATAGAGAAGAGATAAAAAAAAAAGTTATTACTGTAAGAAGATGAACTCTCATTTTCATCTTTGATTCTACTAAGTTTGTACACACACACACACACACACGCATCTATTTGAAGTTGAGGTTTCTCTACAAACGAATAAACTTCCTCGTGGATATCGTTGGCGATTTTTTTCTTCTTCCGTCTTCCCTTCTTTGGACTTTCCTATGCTTCCGACGAAGAGCTCCGCTCGAAACGTCTAATTCTATTTCTTTCCTTTCCCGAGCGTCCAGTAACACAATATCTGTATCACGTCCTTGCATTGTTGTTTGTTGTTGTTTTTTTGTCGTTTTTCTTTTTTGAACCTATATATATATATATATATATATATATATATATATATATACACACATATATACACATATATATATATATATATATATATATATATATATATATATATATATATATATATATGTGTGTGTGTGTGTGTGTGTGTGTGTATGCACTTTTATATATATATTTATATATGTATGCATATATGTGTGTGTGTATGTAGAAGCTACTTGAATCGTTACTACGATTATTTTCGCATACCAGTTATTCAGACGAGTGAAACAAAGAACTAATGCCACAAAGTATAAGCAAATATGTTCATAAACACATCAAAATAACAATAATCACTGCGATTTCATTAGTTACCCAAGAACAACTATCTATTCAACTGTCATTTGAAGAATATGTGGTATATTCGTCTCCTCACATGCAAGAATACCTGAAATTTTATCTGTTTAGTATCATATTTGTAAAACAAAAATATGACTAATAAAGGTTATTATTTTAGAAAGTTCTAGTATCAATGATTGGTATCATATTGCAATCTTCCAAGGTATAGCAGATCAATTATATGAGTAATAAACAATTTTAGTCAGGTGGTAATTCCTCAATAAATATCGTTAGAAGTCTCTGCAAGAATTAATCAACTCTAGTCTTTTGATCATAATTGCAAAAGGCTGTAAGACGTTATATTTTTCGGAGAGACAGAAATAGCACATAGAATAATTTATGTTAGGGGACTCGTGTTGTCTCATGGACCAGTCAATTTTATAATTATTAATATTGTTGCTATTTAAACACAAAGTATATTTGTAGAGGGAATCTACAGATAATCTTTTGAATCTAAATCTACTAAAACTTTAAGATATCCCTCTAGATATAGGTGCTGCCAAACGCTACTTTTAGTGCAAACTTTACGAGAAATTGCTGTGTATTGATATAAATTCTAACCATTCTCTGATCTCCAGGATATCCATCGGCGACTGTGGAATCCTTTCAATCGCGGTGCTCATAATGATGCATTTAAAGGCGATAACTTCAAAGATAGAATACTTAATATTCTTAACTATACTAACAAAGATAAATATATAAACGAGGAACAAAATATTATATAGATCCATTATATTATTTAAATGTTTCTTCCACTCTTGTCAGGACCTTCCTAAACTTTATAAGTGTACTTTCTTTAATTGAAATAGCGTTAAGATCTGCTACAATTGTATCTAAAACAGTGCTGCTTCAACGGTCAATATAAAGAAAAAAATTCCAGTGAGAGCAGGCAAAAGTCTTCTCGTCTACGTAATTGTAACAACGCAAATATATGTCTTCTGCGTATTTTTGTAAAGCATTAGTTTATTAAGATACCTTCTATTTTTGTAAATAACAGTATAATAAAACTGGAACAGAGCGTAATTTCGAGAACATGAACGTAAAAGAAAAATACTTAAAGAGAAAGATAGAAAAAAAGAAAGGACGATAGGAAACTAAAACTGGGATTGAAATTAAGGGACGTCATCAGGAAGGAACAAATAAGAAATATTGCAATGATTACAGATAAAATGCCCATGGAACATTTAGTGCTAAAACTTTGTGCATCGAGGACCTACGAAATAGCAATGATGTATCAGTAGATAATGTAACTAATACATGGGGCCTGTGGCCTTGGTTCATGCTGCACTAAATAAGTGATACCAGTTATTCTAAGATAGAATGGCAGACATATCATTCAAAGGAAAGGGTAGAAATATAGTAGCGTTATGGATTTTTCTCCTCTGCTTGATATGCCACACAAACAGGAATTGCCCGAAATTGTAAAAATGAATGTGACCGTTGAATTTTAATAAATAAAACGGTAAATCATGGTGATCTTTCAGCAATTAAACCCAATGAAACTTGGAAGATTGAATTGATATTTTTTGCGTGATACGAGTTGAAAATGTATATGAAAATAGTTCCGATTGAGAGAGGGAATGAATCATTCAGTAGATAAAGTACTGGTAAAATATTGCTTTTTAACTCATGTGTCGCGTGCTCACGTCCATTGTAGGTTTTTCGTTGTTTCATGTAGCTACAAGTAATAAGAATCAGGGTTTTCAAGGACTGTTACAAGAGACAGACTAGTGTTAGCTTGGGTTAAATTTACCATTTGTCTGTTTAACATCACAGACACGCTTAAGTTTAGGCCATATATTTTCACGTTTCATTAAATCGCTAAT
The DNA here is from genome assembly GCF_046866305.1 of Octopus bimaculoides. Lineage (NCBI taxonomy): Eukaryota > Metazoa > Mollusca > Cephalopoda > Octopoda > Octopodidae > Octopus > Octopus bimaculoides. The sequence goes on along the minus strand of NC_142928.1, from coordinate 71,940,869 downwards.
AATTAATATCTTATATTGGTACAAGGGCAAGGATCTGTAGACAAAAGGTGATAGTTGATTGAATAGGGTCAATAGATGAAAATCGCATATTTTATCTATCATGGAGATATGGAAAGCAAGATAAAAAAATCAGGAGGTAAGGGGACAAAACTCAATACTGTATTCTATTTAGTTTCTTTACCTTTTTTTCCACCTAAAAAGAATTATGAAATTAAAACACAACCTAGCAAATTGTGAATAAACGTTATTGCACATTCTTAGTGCGTTTTTTTATTTATCACATTAACACGTTCATATTAACAGTTTTGATAAAAGAGTATCTAAATTTCAATACATTAAAATTTCTTACACACCACGTGTATTCACATATACTATAATAGAAAATGAAAAAAGATTTAAAAAATCAATTTCTTTTCAATGACAAAAGTAACAAAACAATTCTAAAGAAATATTTACTTTATCTAATCAACATTCAAATCAATTATTTTTCACATTTATTAACATGATTATTATGAAAAGTCCATTTTCATTATTTCCTATGACACCAAACGCAAATGTTTCCTGATTTTACTTATGCAAGTAATCATCCTTCAAATTTGCTTTTTTTTTTGCTCACTCAGTTTTTAAAGTCAAATCATTCAAAGGTTATTATGTATTGGTATCATTGTCCCAATTCACCATCTGTATGTAATAACATTGCTTGACGTTCGACAGTCCTATTCTGAATAAGAAATAAAAGAATGAATAATTTATTGCACAACCAAAACACACATCTATTCCACTCCCAAAAGACAAATAAAAACAAACAAAACAAAAACAAGCGAAACGAAAGAAAGTAGAAAACAAGATCAGTGAATAATTTCTGTAAAAAATTGTATAATGGGAGCATTGTATTATTACGTCTTGATTGTGTCACTCACTATTCAATTATCTATGTTGTAATGTAATAGTGTCGAATCAATCCACTTTATGCATTTTCCTACATAGTTTACCTTCAAGTGCCTGAGAAAAGAAGTTTATATTAAGACTACCTGAAAAATGGATAATGTTACAGAACAAAAGGAATGGTTATCAGGAAATATTGAGATCACGCGAAGTAAGCATTTGTTTAAACATACATGAAAATAAGGAAAACATTTTATTCTTCCATAATGATAAAGTAACATCCCGCAGAACAAGGTATCAGACCCGCGAAGGCTTGTTCCAATGAATAACTATGAGTTTACCGCTTCGTTTGGAAATTTCCTTTTGGAAGGAATTCCCGTATGAGTTTTGACAGCTTAACTCGTAGAGATATAAATGATCATTTTTTGGTAATTTCTTCATCAAATGGAAGCAAAGGAAGAAGTTCTGACATTTGGAGAGGCGATAGGTATTCATTTATTATTGAAGGGTGCGATGAAATAAACCGTTCAAATGCATATATTATTAATGGAAAGAACAAACAATAATAATGTTGTAGAGTATATTCTAGAAGTGTTCATCATTTTCTAGAAATACTCAGAGTAATTTCAAGATTTGATGCAAATAGTGCTTTAGATACTTGGAGTTATTTTGTAGCGACGTAGCAGTACAATCGGATGGGCATTCCAGATATTTTAGTGTTACATAAAGGCATTTATGTAATGCTTGTGTGAGTTAATAATGACTGTTCCTACTGGAATAAAACACAAATTGTAGTGTGAGACTATATTCAATTAAATAAATTCAGTACATGACTGGTAGTTATTTTATCAATCTAGGAGTAATTAATTAAAGTCGGCCCAAGTGCAATCTAAGCTCAGAAGGTTAAGGGACATGTGATGCCCTAGCGAATCTCTCACGCTCGCCACAACAACAATCTAAGTGTGTTAAGAACGTGCGTGTATATAGTTTTCTGCTGGCCACGAATCCATACATTCAGCTGTGATTCGAAATGACTTTAACTATTTCTGATCTTTGTATACTTTTTCGTATTAAGACAAAAGCTGCTATCAACTTAATAATACATAAAGCAACGGTTTGAAAATTTTTTACTCTTACCTGCTTTGGACTTCCTGGCACGCTGTTATTAATTCCTTTAGTAGAGAACGATGTACTCTCTACGAGAGTTAATGCATTTGATGGTCTTCGTACGTCTATATGGCCAAGTTGTATTTGGATCTGTTGGAATTTTCTTTTAACAACGGAAATGACCTAGGTTTAGTCAAGAGAAATTAAGAAATAAAGGAGATATAAGTTGTATGGAGTGCCGTTATATCTATCAGAACAGCTAATTCTCTTCTCACCTTCTGGAAATTGATACTAGGTAGTGGACGAAGCTCACTTTCGGTTAAAGAAGTGTATGCCAAAAATGTATACACAATTCAAGGAAAGTGAAACGAGTAGAAATATTTTTACATTAATTTTTTTCAGACATCTCTGGATTAATACAAGTTACCTTTAACCGCTACAGTTGAAAGAGATGCTCGAAGGCCATTAGCTTCCAGACACTTATTAGAAAAAAACACAGAATTACCCTTAACCTTTTTGCTTTTTTTAATGGGCTGATAATTTCACGGATTCGTGATGAGCTTGAAACACATGGTACTGTGTACGACGTGCTGAAATGAAAATCCTGCAGCCCTCGTACAGTGACAAGTGCTGCTTCCTCGGCTACGATGTTGAAACGTTTCACACACTCGCCACAGAAATCTACCACACAATGTGCACGTGAGACAGGAATAAGCAGTACAAGCATACGGCGCATTCTTAAAAGAGTTAGGTGGAAAGTTTGTTTCAAGATTTTTACATGCAATACACGATGACGATTCTGATCGAAGAATCGAGTTTTGGGAGTGGTTTCAACACATGGTTGGTGAGGTTGAAATGTTTGTGAGTACGATTGTGTGGTCTGATGAAGCACAATTTTGGCTAAATGGAACAGTGAACCGACATATTTGTGTTTATTGGGCATCAGAAAATCCTTGTTTGCAAGCAGTCGATTTACCGGGGATCAATGTCTGGCGTGGAGTATCCACAAGAGGTTGAATTAGACCATTTTTATTTGAAGGTATTTTTACTGGTCAAGTGTACCTAGACATACAACGTACGTCCATTTTACCTACCATACATGCACTTTATGAAAATGATGAATTTTTCTTTCAGGATGGCACACCGTCACACTACTGCCGAGACGTGCGAGCTTTCTTGGATGAGAATTTGCAAGACACTGGATAAGACGAAGATGCAGTTGAAATATTGCAGACTTTTATTTATGGGGCACCTTAAAGGATGTCGGATATCGCAGAAAACCAGCTACACTGATAGCCATTCTGAAAGAAACTGAAAAAGAATGTGAAGCAATCCCTCTGGGCACTTTGGCCAACACTGCAGCAGTTCGCCATACTAATTAAGTGTCCAGAAGCTAATGACCACCACTGTAAGTAATACTTGTAATTGTAGAGGTTAAAGGCTACTTGTATTAATCCTACGATGTCTGAATAAATTTAGTTTTAAAATATTTCTACAGGTTTTTTTCTTGAAATGTTTATACTACTTTTTGGAGGACTCTCTCTCTCTCTCTCTCTCTCTCTCTCTCTCTATATATATATATATATATATATATATATATATATATATATATATATATATATATTTATATATATATATGTATATATATATATCTATATATATATATACATACATACATACATACATACATACATGCATATATATACACACACACACACACACACACACACACACACACACACACACACACATATATATATATATATATATATATACATATATTTTAATTTTTATTATCAGTTCTGCAAGATGACTTTATCTTATAGAACTAATTTAAAATTCCAAGGAATTTAAATTAGTTTTCAAATTATGTTGTATAGCACGGTGGTGTATCAAGACTCTTAGTTGTTGAAAGTTAAAGAAGGATAAAATGAATCCGGTGTTATTTTATCGATCTTGAAAGAATGAAACAGATGTTGAGTGTATCAATGAAATACGGAGAGGCATTAGGATAATTTCTCTAATGTGTTTAACTACTCATTGCTAAATATCAATTATAATGATTGTTTCATATTTTGGCACAAGGTCAACAATTTTACGATGAAGGGGGTCAGTCAATTACATAGATCCCAGTACTTGACAAGTATTTTATCTTAGCGGCCTCGATATGATGAAGGCAAAATTAACCTCGGCGGTACTTGAAGTCAGAACGTAAAGAGGTGGACGAAATTCTGCTGAGTATTTTGTCCGACGCATTTAACGATTCTCACCACCTTAATATCGATTACAAATTTTGGCACAAGGCCAACGATATCGGGTCACGAGGAAAGTCGATTACATCGACCAATGCTCAACTGTTACTTATGTTATCGACCTCGTAAGTATGAAAGGCAAAGTCGGCTTCGACGGAATTTGAATTAAAGGCGGACGAAATGCCGCTAAACATCTTGCTCGGCTTGCTAATGATTCTGTCAGTTTGCCGCCCTAGCTCACTACCTTAATATCAACTATAATAATGAAATATAGCTGTTGTATGTTAAGATCAACGTAATTAATGTATATCGATACTGGAACCAATATCTCTGTGAATCCATTATCTCATAAATCTAATTAACTTATCACTTTAAGAGTCGTAGAATTAGTACAAGATTACTACCAACTAGAGCATTAGACCTTTGAATTGACTAAAAGTTTGATATAATGTTTTAGTGACCTACAACTGAGATTGCAGTATACTAAAATTCTATTCAGCTACGGAAGTTGAAATAGATACGGACTAAAGAATATGAATATTTAAACTCGTAGCCGTACATTTATAATGTAATGTAAAAAAATAACCACAAGCAATTTTAATTGAAGAACAGACATCAGAAAGTGATTCCGTTTATTGAAAAGATTGGGTTCGGCTTCAGTTTATTAAAAACTACGAAACCAAAATAAAACAAATATGCCAGACCAGGCTCACTGCTGCTCAAGTTCTTAGAAATATATGTAAATCAAAATTTTTTGATTAAATTCGCGCGAGAATTTAATCAGAATACATCGCCACGAATCTTCTAAGAGTTCTTGTTCATCCTAACCCAGAAAACAGAATACATAAACAATTACTTGTAATTCCAAGTACCAGAGAAAAAGGGTATTAAGTTTTCTGCAACAATTCATAAATATACTAAAAGCATAATTTAGATTGGCGTCACGACATGCTGAGAAACAAACTCTTAATAAGTGTTATATTTTCCTATGCATGCAATTTCTAGTAAATCATGAATATTAATACGTATTAATATATTGCTGGACTATCTTTCTTTTACTCTCACTATGGTTGCTGTAAATAGCTTCAGGAATTTCTAAGCTAGCAAATATTATAGTCACAACTATAAAGACTATCGTATATATGTATGTATGCAAACTGTTTGGCTTTCTATTTCCGTTTAAATCTATACCTACCGGTTCAAGGGAAAACCACTTCTAGCTGCCCCAGAAAGCCAGTCACAGCATAACAATGTTCATTTGCAGTTCAAACCGGAATTTTAGTGGCATACCACTCAGATGGCATACCTATTAGTTTGAGTCACCTCGACTAAAACTCCTAACACACACACACACACACACACACACACACACACACACACATATATGGAAACCAAAACAATAAATTGAACAATTAAATAATTTAATCATTATAGAACTAGACATTAATAGATCAAAATTTAGGAATTTACGTAATTTCAGTTAGATTTTTTATTTATGATTAAGCTCACTGTCAAAAAGCGTTTTTTTGAAAAGCGTTAGCAGTTATAAAAATTTTCATTTGTTAATTTTCGTGAAATTTTAAAGAAGATATATCGATCTGATAGAACCTCATTATATTTAAACGGTAGTTTATTATTCTTGAAAAACTTGGCTTTATTCATGAAGTGGAAACAGCTGTAGTTTATGAGATGTGTAATTTGTTTGTATAAAATAATTGGATTGAGTTTATCATTTAATGATTAAATTATTTAATTGTTCAATTTATTGTCTTGATTTCTATTTACGAATTATATTTATATATTGATAAACTGTATGTTCATTTTATTTATTTACCTATTTGTTAAGAGCAATAGTTCATAACATTGTTATTGATATAGGTAAAAAACCCCAGTAAATTCTTCGGATATTTAATATCTCTTAGGTGGTTATCTAACACCTAGCTAAATTGTTTTATATATATATATATATATATATATATATATATATATATATATATGAGTGTGTATAATATATATATACATATATTATATTTATGAATATATATTTGTATTTACATATATGTGTGAGTGTTTATGTATGTATATATGTATGCGTGGGTATATGGATATGAAAGTATATGTATGCACACGCGATAAAACAATTTCTTGTCTTTTTCGTCGATGAATGATCGAAGTCTTCAATTTCTCGTAATGTGCCGAGAGTAGGTCAAAGGGCCTAATGCAAATCGAGTATGCTGTGACTTTCTGTTAATAAATGCTACAGGGCCCAGTGCATTACTTTGCCGAGAAGTCTATATAGTTGTTAAGACAGCTCTGACAATGAGCAAGACACAAATAAAAATGAAATAGCACCACCGGGAAATATATTCTATGCAAGACACTTAATCCATTTTGATACATTTTGTTATTTTTGAGAATGGTTTAATTAGGAGGGGAAAGAGATTGTTTGTATTTATAAATGTTTCTGGAGCAAAATCGTGAAATTATATGGATTTTTCAAATTATGAATGACACACCTATGTTAATGTCCCTACAAGGATTAAAAGGTATAAAGCAAATGAGAGATAAATCCTCTATCGGATTGACTGAGACACACAAATACTTACTGACATAAATCAGTTGAGGTCAGGCAGGAATGCATTTCTTTGAAGAGTGTTAAGAAGAGAGAAGGGGTGAAAGTGTGTGCATGTATAGGACTGTATCTGTTTTTTGAGATAGCATAAGAGGGAGTGCTGTTTGTGCTGTGGTAGTGTGTGCGTATATGTGCAGAGCTGTGCAAATACAAAAGTATAGCGGCGTGGGTTAGTGCAAGTGGGTGGTGTTGGTGCGTCTATGTATGCGGATGATTAAATTAGACACATCAAATATGTTAGATGTATTAAATACATTGGAAATTCTGATGGAAACACCTGTGACTATACCATTAAGGGTAAGTTTAAGGTGATTTGATCGGACGTTAATCTATTGTAAAGATTGATTGGGTTTATGGAAAGGGTAACTCTTTAGTGTCATTTTCGAATAAGATACTCAAGTTTATTTTTTAAAATGTCTGCGTAGAGCTTTCATAGTGCGTTCCATAGAAGGTCCAGTTGCTGTAAGGAGTACACCATCCATGCAGAGCCTTCCGGAGGGGTTAAGGAAGTATTACTTAATTTGGGAAAGAAGGAATAGGCCAACTAAGTCAGTAATTTGGGCTGAGTCACATGAGCCCCTGATTATATTGAAGAAATCGGTAGACGAGTTGTGGGTTCAGTGCGCGTTCCTTAAGTGAATTAGAGTTTTCTTAGCAGCCAGGATGATATCAGTGTCAGATCGAGAAATGGGTGCATACTTTCGAGCGAAGATTAAGACTTTCTAAAGAGAATTGGTGATATTGAAGAAGAAGAATTTGAGATGTCAGACTGAAGGAAATGGGTGTGCTACTTATCAGAAAGAGAATGGAACCAAGCGGAAGTTTAATGTTAGTCCTAACCAGGGGTAGAATTCGGCCGATAGTGCATTTACTAATTCGACCCAGGTCTGATTTAGTGAGGCAGATAAGTCTAATAAAAGGCTTAGTGAGGAAGTTGGGTTTGTGATCTTTCAGGGTGAAGTGGCGGGGTTTAGGTATAGATGGAGCAGTTCTATTTAGCAAATTTAGATCAGTGATGAGTCTACAATGGATGTTGTTAATGTCCCTAAGGGAATTCCTATGCGCATGTTTATAATTTGCATTAAGTTCCTTTGATATAAGGTTGGTATAAATCTCCAAGGGGACGAAGTATAGATTTACACTTTTGTCCGAAAAGACATGCAGGTATAGTGAACTCCTTATTTTAGATATAATTTTGGATAGGTCCCTGAAATGTAAGAACTTCTCTACCCTGATGACAGAGGTTCTTCTCATCCAATATTAATTGCACCCATACAGCATATTGTGATGAACTAAATCTACCAACATTATCATGGATTGCCGAGCCTCAGAAACAGCTGTTGGACTTATAACACCTTTCTTCCACACCTTTAATTTTCTCTATTGTTTATACTCTGTGTAAGTTGGACATATTAATATAAATATCTATAAATTTATACATAAAAATTTCATCATCTGAAAGTTTCCACCCTTTGCTTTCTCTCGTTTTGCATGTATACATATATACATATTTTGTATTTGATGTATTTAATACATTTAACATATTTGATGTGTCTAATTTGCTTATTCGCATAATTATCCCTGTCTCTCTATATATGCATGTATACGCAAACACAGACACACGTATATATATATATATATATATATATATATATATATATATATATATATATATATATATATATATATATATATATATATATATGTATGTATGTATATATGTATGTATGCAACATGTGTAAGTATATGTATACATACACACATATACATATATGTCTATACTCACACACATATATATATATATTAATAGAAGTGATTGTTTTCATGTTATAAAACGATGTTACATTAAACTGAAAGATTACTCAATACTTTTGGTAGAGTACAAGTTTATTATTCTTAAACAAGAAGGAGTGTTGATAATGACTTCGAAGTTTCTGCCAGCTAAACCATCACCGGACTGTCCGATGATGGCTTAGCTGGCCAAAACCTCGACGTCTCTATCAATACTATTCCTATTAAAAAATTATTATGTATAATGAATCATATTTGCATTAACATATAGTGTTTTTCAATTAAATAAATAACGTTTGGATAAATATCTTTCTCTTTATCATGGTACTATGCATTACTCATAGATTTTGATTATTGGTAAAGAAGTATAGAATACCAGCTTGGGTAAGGAAAAAATAACCTAGTAATGTAGTTTATCTGATGTTTTGACTGTAAGAGGCAAGGAAGCTCAAAGTGTCGTGATAAATGCAATTTTACCATATATAATTATCGACAACTGTACGTAGATAGATAGTGACTATTACTATTTCTTTTTCACAACTTTGAATACAAAATCCTTTCTGAAATATGTTTTTTTGTTTATGTTGGTGAAAGTAAACTCGTTTCTCCTGCCTTGAAACCAAAACTTTATCTCTCACGTAGAACTAATCATCTGAATGACTATATATTCAGTACAAGCGCCAATGTATATAAAATCATCCCAAATCTACATCTACTTATTTGTTATGCTGGAGAGTTTAATAATCCGTTAAGAAACAATAATTCAACTAGGGATTAGTAGCCCGAGATTATTATTTTACTGCGACAGGCAGTTGATATGTATTGTTTTATTTTTTACTTTCCTGAAGCAAAAAAACTCCCCTAAAACAAAAAACAAAACAAAAAACTACCATTAATTCATGCTATACATAAACTCTTTATGGTGCAAATCAGTTTACAACGTACCATACATGACAGTGTGTAATATTATTTTAGGGAGATTTTTACTTTTTAAACACTTTTGTTATATTTCGTTTTTGTTATGTATTTATCTTCATGTATTTTTCTTGATACAAGAATAGAGCAAAATAGAGCAAAATATTTGTAGTTATTTATATTTTAGTTTTTATAATAAAGCATATATTGCTAATATCAAAATAGTTTCATATGCAAATAACGAAAATGTTAACAGTTTTGGGAAGTAAGAAATGGATGTTACTTTCAAAATTATTAGCCAAAGTACAGTTCTCAAATCTTATATGTCAAGAGAAATGCAAGAAATATGCACATTTTAAAAATCTTTTTCAATGATTTGGTATGATAAGAAGATCAGAATCAATACTTTTCACAGGGCCTCCAAGACATTTGTGAAAGAATTATACCCAGGCGAGAATCACCCCAATAACTCAGTTAAAGACATGCAAGGGCAGATTAATACAGGTGTTCCCAACAGCTATTCAGTTCAGTATATACCACTCCAAGAAGGAAACTATCACTTTTTCTCAAAACTTTCACTGAATAACGACCATGCCTATTTTCTACAGCTCCAGCTTGGTAATCGAGAGTGAAAATTGGTAAACTGAGCATATCATACCAACTACACTTCGCCTCGACATAGTCATGTTCTTCACCAAACAGGTGAGAAGAGCACACTGAGGAAATTCGCGTGAGACAGCTCGCCAAATGACAGGTGAAAGAAGAGCAGTAAAGAAGTCAAGGCTTGCAGATACGCTTCTAGTGAATTAAAGTAGGCAGTCAGAATTTTGTGATGCATTCACTTTGGAAAGTTCTAACTGGGCTTAAGAATTACTGGTGTAGCAAAGGGAGATGGAAAACAATCAATCACCGAAGTCTCATAGAAACCTACTTGATAGCTTTGGGTGAAGAGGGTAGATTCATGGTTTTTTGCTGCTAGGATGCAAGATGGGACTTGATAAATCCTAACTGGGTCAATTGGACGCGGAGGTCTAACGTTGAAAGACCTGAAACCTCTAAGACCCTATGAGATATAACTTGGAATTTATAAGACAGTAATATATATGCAATGATTTATAACTGGAAGAAATTGGAGGGACTGATAGCAAACTTTAGACTCGAAAAAGCTATGTAAATCCCTGATCTGGGTTTCCAAAAGATCTACCGAATTCTTTGGAGATCTTTAACAATCTTACTTGAACTTGTCCATAGGGTGGCCGTCCAAATGGCTTGAGACTACCAGACCATCTGAAGCTCACAATAGCCAACTCTGTCTTCGTGAGAGTCTACACATACACTACAATCCACATTATTTAATAATAAGAAGAATGAATTATCTTACTGTTTCAACCAGTGGTATGCTCTGTTAAGGATTTCCAAGCCTCTAGCCGCTGACAACCTATATATACCATTCTACGTGTAGATTACTCCCACCCAAAGTAGGATATTTAATCCTTGTCATCTGTATAGACTACAGCCCACTCACGTTGGTCACTCAACCTCAACTATAGCATAACACCATCAAATTTAGTTACCCCCACGTAAAGACTGCTGCCGCTAATGTATTCACTGTCTACTGAACGATGATTGAGCTACAGTATCACGCCAGCATCTTACTTCACCGTGTGCAGTAACCCATGTGCAGGAATTGATGTCACTGGCATATTATGTCATAACCTGCTGCCAAAGTAGCGACAGCATTTGACCAACATTCTGTTCGAATACTTGGATCTAAAAATAAAGAAAATAGCTGGTGTCGTTTTGATGGCATTAATACTGCGAGCTGACCAACAGAGGCCTAAATATTTAACAGCCAACTTGAATTTCAAACCTCCACTCTGAATCTGAACAGCTGACGAGATGAACGTATCCTAGGCGCCCACAAAACTTAAAATCACGAGGAGCTGTTTTAAACTGTTATATACATACCCACACACATATATATGCATACATAGATATGTATATATGTCTGTATTTATGTGCGTGCGTGCATGTGTGTTTATGTGTGTGTGTGTGTGTGTGTGTGTGTGTGTGTGTGTGTGTGTGTGTGTGTGTGTGTGTGTGTGCGCGTGTGTGTTTGTGTCTGTATGTTTTTGGATTTTTATTTGTTTCGGTCATTGCACTGCGGCCATGTTCGGGCATGGCCTTGACTGTTTTAGTCAGAAAAAATCGATTCCACTGTAATTTTTTCAAATCTGGTATTTATTCTTTCGCTCTGTTTTTGCCGAACTACTAAGTTACGGGGAAATAAACCGAAAAATACTAACACGAATACACACAGACACACACACACATTATACAGTGTATAATAGTATAGTGTATAATTTGAGTGACGGAAACTGTGTGGAAACCTGTCATATATAAAATACACGACGGGATTCCACAAAGTTTCCGTCTGTCAGACTCACTCACTAGGCATTGGTCGCCGGTGAGGGGGAGCGCTATAGTAGTTGTCACTTGTCCAAGGTGTCGCGCCGTGAATCTGAACACAAAACTACAACGTTGCAAAACGAACTATTTGAATACTTGGCTATGCCTGCCTCTGTATATAAACAACATTGTGCTAGAATTTATTATACTTACCTCTTCATTCAAGAAGCAAAACAAAAGTGAAACAAAGAATCCCTGAAATTGAAAAAGAAAATTACCTATTTTAGAAGAAAAGCAATTATAAATATAATTATATAACAATGTCATTAGAAATATGCCGGAAGAACTAAACAGAATCACAAAAATAATAACTTTATAGTTTTGACAATGAAAGTATTGACTTAATTATTCTAAGCAAACTTGATAATTCTTTCAATTTTTATTTTTACATTAAATACTCTCACACAGAATTGAATAATATTAATCACATGCAGATACTTCAACAATTTTTCTGAAATGTTTTGAGTGCTGTAGAAGTTTGCGAAGATTTTTTATATAATTAGTAAGGGAAATTAAAATGTTATTAAAAATCATTATTGATTTGCAGAGGCAAAATGTCCTTATAACATCGGCATATGCAATAATTGAAAATAGATTGAATAATTTTTATGAGCCTGTTTTTTTTTGTGTCAGATAATAAAAAAAGGAAAATACAACCAATTATATGTAGATGTTTAGAAGAAATACTTCTTGAAAAAGAAAACGTGTTTTAATACAAATAATTACAGCCTCGGGAAAATATGTTTGATTTAGAATATTAAGTCAAGAACGCACAAGTAAATATTAGGACAAGAAGAAGATAATAACATTAGAAATGCTGTTCAAATATTTAAAACACCAGTTTTTAAATGACAAAATGCATTCGAGTATTACATACACACACACACACACACACACACACACACACACACACCCACACACACACACACACTCTCTCTCTCTCTCTCTCTCTCTCTCTCTCTCACACACACACACACACAACATATATGTGTGTATGTACACACCTACACAACATATGGACAGGAATCATAAATCAAAATGATTAACTATATGAAACTGTTCTGCAGTTCGCGGCCTATTTCTTACTATATTTATTCATTGTTTATTTTTCAATATCATCAACCCTTATGGTGTTCGAGGAAGAGACATAGAAAATGGTGACATTCAAGCATTTTCTCAACCCAATAATTAATGTTCTTAAATCGAGGAATAAAATAGTGATTTTTCGATTATCGATTCTTTTTTGCACATTAATTATCATTAGAAAGGCTGTAAGAGACGGATATAGAGACTAACACACGAATTACTCATTCTCAAAAGACAATATAGTTGATCACCCATTATTAGTTTCTTCATAGTTGGAAAATTCTATCGTCAAGTCTCTTATCACACTAGTGCATATAATAAATAAATGTCAATATATAATAAACGATTCTAAGGCGACGAGCTGGCAGAATGGTTAGTGCACCGAGCAAAATGGTTAGCGATAATTCGTCCGTCTTTACATTTTGAGTTAAAATTCCGTCGAAGTCGACTTTGCCTTTCATTCATTCGATCGATAAAATAAGTACCAGTTGAGCACTGCAGTCGACTGAATCGAGTTAACCCCTACACTAAACTTGCTGGTCTTAAGTCAAAATTTGAAGCCAATATACGAAGTGCATTCAAATAGTATCCGATTTTATTTCTATCCCGCCAAAACTAATGCCACGTAAGCAAAATTCTTTGGACGAGAAGTGACTCTATTTTTTTGCGCGTGCGTGAAAAATTTCGCGCCGGTAGGACGTGTCAGCTTCCGGCTATCAGAATCTATCTATCTATCTATCTATCTATCTATCTATCTATCTATCTATCTATCTATCTATAGACATGGCTGAGTAAGTACACATCTAAATACGTTATTCCCATACGGTTCTTCTTTAGTATATGTTGTGTGTTTACAGTTCATGAGGTTTTAACGCAGGAGGAAGAATTTCAGTTGTGGGTGTTATATCTGCATTAGTCAGGTGTGTTTTAGATTGTAGTATGTGAATATTTGTTTAGCTGTATGCATCTACCTGGGTAATCGTTCCGTAAATCTGTTTATAATACGCTCCTTTATTAATAATATTGAGTGTGACTCCTCGGACCATAGCTGGAATTTCCGGGATAATGTGTCTCATTATGGACCAGGTTAGGTTGTATTTTGCTTTCTCTTCATTGAGTCTCCAAATAAAATCAGCCAGTGATGTATATGCCGCATGGGAATTGCCGCTAACCGTATGCGAATAACATGTATTTAGACGTGTAACTTTACAAAACAGCTATATATATATATATATATATATATATATATATATATATATATATATATATATAGGAAAGGCAAAAATAATAAGGCAGAATGCTAAACTGAAAGCTTATTTTAATATAAATGGGTGTAAGGATTACAAAAGAATTTCAAACCGGCTTTAATTGCATAGCAAATTTTCAAGATAAGGAGAAAAAAAAAGAGTTTTTTTCAAAAAAAGATAATAAATATATAAAAAAAATAGATGTACAAATGTCTTTAAGCTTTTGAAATTCACTAATTTTCCTTGGAAAAACTTGTTGGAAGGGTTAGGATGCATGTGTTTCTGTGTAGTGTTTTTTTCAAGAAGGCTGGATGTTTATGTGTCAAACAGGAAATGGGGTAGTAATAATCAAGTTCCTGTCTCAGTAAGGGGAGGTTTTGTATGATTATGGTGTATGCTTCGAAGCATATACACCACAAAAAATTTTTTCTCCTACTTTCTATTGCTTCTAAGTAGTTATGACAACAAAAGCTGATTAGGTCATTTCATCTAAACTGGAACGAAGATTTCCACGTTCATATTTGAAACATTTTGCTTCTATTCATTCTCTAACACTGATGGGCATATAACAAGAAACCAGCCGACACTAAAAATCTCTAGTGAGATATATCTTTATCGATGTACCTGATGAGACTCAGACTGATGGGTCGAAACATATGTTGTACCCAATACAAGTTTAATACTTAATCCATCAACATATGTTGTACCCAATACAAGTTTAATACTAATCCATCCAATACAAGTTTAATACTTAATCCATAAACTTGTATTGGGTACAACATAATATTATATTATGTATTGGGTACACCATAATATTATATCTATCTATCTATCTATCTATCTATCTATCTATCTATCTATCTATCTATCTATCTATCTATCTATCTATCTATCTATCTATCTGTCTGCCTGTCTATATATAAGCAGAATCTTGCAGTTAAATTGAGACCGATTTTAGGCAGTTGACTTAGTGGGATTAACATTTCATTTAAAAAAAAATACTTTGCTTGCTTGAAAGTCCAATCCTCTTCTTTGTATTTCTGCGAACTGATTCGACAACAGAAAGGTATGGAACAACAGAATCGTCCTGTTGTTTTGGTGTGCGCTGGGCACACTATCAATTCAGATTGTTAAGTTGACGAGACTTCTAAAAGTAGCAATTTATCGTGTGTATAAACAATTTAAAAATAGAGAGATAGATTGATAGAAAAGAACACAAGACTCTCGAAGTGATTCCAAGCGCAATCAAAGTTTCTCGCTGACCTCAAATGCTTCATTGAAGCTAACCCATTCACATCCATGACAATTCTTGCAAAGAAACGCAATGTGCTCCTTTCCACGGTGTGCAGAGCTGCGAACAGGAACCTTGGCATGACTATGTTCGACGATGCCGTCACCTCCTAACAACCAAAGCCAAAGCAATCAGAGCCGAGAGATGCCCAAAGCTTCTGTCAGTCATTAAACACCAAGGTGCAAGAAAAACTCGCGTGTTTGTGGATGTGAAGTTCACTGTGGACGCTGAGGTGAATCACAGAAATTCTCGAGTGATTGCATACCACCCTTCTAACGTCCTCTCTGTGTTTGAGACTAAGAATTCTGCCTCTGTGATGGTATCTGGAGCTGTGACGAGTGATGGAAGTGTCATGGATCCACACTTCATTGGGTCTGGCTTGAAGAACGGCACAAAGGGATATCTGGACATCCAAAAGAAGTCTCTGTTACCTTGGATGGAGTAGAAATTTGTGTTTGACAATGTGGCGCTTATCTAGGGTTCTGTACCATGCCATAGGTCAAAAGCAGCACAGACCTTCCTTGGGGAGAAGGTGCGATTTTTTGTGAGGGCCAACATCTGTCCCAGTAATTGCCCAGATCTCGACCTTTTCGATTTCTTTTTATTGGGCGTACTTCAAGCAAGGACCACTGCTTTACCATACTTGAATGTCGACAGTTTGAAGACCTGCATCGGGCATAAGACACGCAAAATAAAAAAGGCGAAGGTTGCGGCATCTGCAAAAATTTCGTTCTCGTGTGGAGGCAGTAATTGCCCAAAAAGGCGGCCATATTGAGTGATAAATGTTTTTGTTGTAATAAATGTTGCATTAAAATTATATCCGTCTACTACCATTATTTTAGTATTTATATCCAGTTTATGTATCGTAAAAATTGTCTCAATTTATCTGCAAGACCCTATATATATAATGTAATAATGTATATTTCATGTATCATATGTATAATATATATTTTAAGTGTCATATATAATATAAATGAATAAAATTATATATAAGTATAAATATAATATACGTACATGTCTATGTACATCTATCTGTCTATCTATCTGTCTGTCTGTCTGTCTATATACCATCCGCTGTAGAGTTGTTAGATATATTTGTATTGACTTATAGTTAAGTATATCTATTTATCTCATACAACTAACAGTGACTATTGGTTGCTTTATTTCGTTTAATACTACCCGTTTACAAGCGCCTAGCCTTAGAGGAAAGGAAATAAGTGTTCTAGTATTCATGTATTTTCAATGTGTCCTCAAAGTGAAGTAAAAAAAATGTAACCAAGAAACGAAGAAATTATACATAAACTTTTACTTAGACTGTTGTCTATAGTTTGCAGTTTATTTCATGTTTCCATTTTTTGTTTATATCAAATAAAGTGTATGGGATATGGGTAACTTGTAAATAATACATGAAACTGTAAAAAAGCTTTCGTTTGTAATTGCAGAAACTTTTGATGAGATTGAATAATAGATGATCAAACCCGTTATTTTTTATTTTATTTCATGAAAATAAATTGAGTATATCAAAATGAATATGAAAAACAAAATAGAGTTAAATACCTGTAAAGATATCAGTAAAGCTGATATAATGTCGTATACAAATTCCATTTTTTCGTTTCCCTCTGGTTTTAATGGTAAAATGAAGTAATGCAAACCTAGTAAAGGTATTAGTAGTAGAGTTGCTCGAACACCACGACTGAAAAAGTGAAATACTTACAAATATACATTTCAGAATACTACAAGTCAAATTTGAAACTACTTACATTTATGAAAATATTTATTTACTTACTTCTTACTTACTTACTTTACTTAATATATTTTGTATCGCAGTTGGTGAGTTATAACGCCATTGCAGATTTCAAACGAGGCGACTATTAATTCACTGCTTTCCTGATTGTAGCGGAGCACACGTATCTCAGTGTAGAAAATATTTCACATGGCATTTCGCTAGAAATATACTGGTTTTTGGTTTTCTTGCTGATCATGTTTACATCCTACACTGGTATACATCGGCGAAGGCTATATACCAACATGCATACATACACATATGTACACATATACACATACGTATATACACGCATATGCACGCACACCGGAACTACGTGGTTACAAAGCAAACTTCTTAACAATACGACCATGCCTTTGACGTGAAGTCTGTGTTGTCTAAATACAAACGGAATCCAAGGATTTATTGTTTCATTAACCTTTTAAAGAGTTTGTCTATGTCATCGCTCGACGCGTTGTTTCCTGGAACAAGACTCTTTATGTCTTATTGTTTTAGCTTACTCAATTGTACAAGCAGGGATGCGAAAATTTTTTCCCACGAAGGTTCCGGACCCAGTAATGAACTCATTTGCATACAGCCAATCAGAGCAGAGCAACCTTTATTCTCTCTTCATTTCTAGCCAGCACAGTGCATTCCGTACTCTTTCCCTATCTACTGGCAGACAGCAACCTTTTTGTCACTATCAAAAAAAATTTCGCTAACACTACAAGTACTACTGTCTCTACCTGCCGGACAGACGAATAAATATATGTAAATAATATTTCTTCCTCCTTGGTGTTGATCCTTCGATGTTCACTGGTTACTCCGACATTTGCACAATAATACACTTACCCAAACTGAATTGCTGGAGTTATTTCATGTTTTAAAAAAGTTATAGAGGTTTAAAGTTTGATCATTTTCACCCAGTCAGGAAACAGAATTTGGAAGCTGTCATTTTATGCGTGACTCGACATTTTGTCATCAACATCCTGAAAATGCTCACATTTTTTATATTTTCCGTGAATTTTTCACGGGTCCAGCTAGTTATAATAAATAGATCTATAATTTACTACTAATAATATAATAGTACTCTGCGAAATTTTTTAGTACTCACACATTTTCGTGACTATTTTTTTCTGATCTTTTCTGTTTGGTTGCCAGCGTCAGTTTTCTGTTCGAATTGATTTCCTATTCAGTGTAATGATACACATTTATAGGCTAATTAATGAAGTGAATGCAATTTTCGTTATAAATTAATAAATAAAGAGTTATTAGTAATTAAAGTTTGAAAATTTGGGTAATTTTAGTCAATTGTTAGCCAGACATATTCATGTTTTTCTCTTTTAAAATAATATAAACATTTATTTACATGAAAGAAAATTACCGCAGACATAATACGTGTTGTTTACAAATATTTACATGTGGTATTTCGTCACGCACAAAATGACACATGCTGTTTCCTGACTGGGTGAAAATGATCAAACTTTAAACCTCTATAACTTTTTAAAAATATTTTTCTAGAAAAAATGGAATAACTCCAGCAATTCAGTTTGGGCAAGTGTATTATTGTACCAACGTCGGAGTAACCAGTGAACATCGAAGGATCAACACCAAGGAAGAAGAAATATTATTTACATATATTTATTCGTTTGCCCTGCAGGTAGTTAGAGACAGCAGTACTTGTAGTGATAGCGAAATTTTTTCGATAGTGACAAAAAGGTTGCTGTCTGCTAGTAGAGAGGGAAAGAGTTAGGAATGCACGGTGCTGACTAGAAACGAAGAAAGGATAAAGGTGGCCCTGCTCTGATTGGCTGTATGCAAATGAGTTCATTACTGGGGTCCGGAACTCTCGTGGGAAAAAAATTCACAGCCGGGATGCTCATTGTGCATCACTCTTTCCCTCCGTCTGTCACATCTTGGATATTGCACCGAGTTAAAATTGAAAGGGTCGAGAGGGTGTCTATGTCTGTTCGCGATTACATAGGCATCTAAAACGATTTGTGAAAATGGAGTACATGTTATCAAGCTACACTCGCTCCGAGTGTGACTCGGTAATATGTATAGCTGGTAGAACAATAATGTCTTCTATCATCTAACATAACCTGTCTACCACGAAGTTGACTATGGCACTGTGAATTAAGTTTCCATATTGAAACTTGATAGGAACACTTATAAATATTAGTTACATTACATATTCAAATTGTCAACATGCGATAGGTTTGACATAGCAGACTGATGTTTCAAAGAAATAACAAATATGATATTAATTTCGATTGTTAAATATTTTATACTTCATTTATAATCAATATTCGAAATTACCGAACAATTTGAATCTAAATTTAGCATCAATAATTTGTCTTTTGGATTGGATAAATTTGGCATTTTTCACGTCAGTCAAAAACAAAAGGAACAAGTAATTAAACAATAGACTCACCTAGTTTGATGGTAAGGATCAGTGTTTCTGGCTCGTAATTTCGAAAGCAACATCCTTAATATGTTTCCTCCAAGTGCAAGGCTTACCTAAAATGATCAGTGGTAGCATTAAATTGATTCTTATCAAATTTGGTTGCTGGTTTGAGAAAATTATAAAAAAATAAAAATTCTAAAAACAATGTGACTAATATAACTTACCGATAATGATAGAATGATGGGTCCTAATATAATCCACTGTAACCTGCTACTTCCGGTCCAGCATCTAAAGTATAATGAAGTCAGTTACACAAGACATTCATAAAGTAAATGTAGGAGGTAAATTCTTTTCTTTTCTACTCTAGGCACAAGGCCCAAAATTTTTGGGAAGGGGACCAGTCGATTAGATCGACCCCAGTACGCAACTGGTACTTAATTTATCGACCCCCGAAAGGATGAAAGGCAAAGTCGAACGCGGCGGAATGTAGGAGGTAAATTAAGATATATGATAAACTAATTACATGAACTTATATGCAATGTCGTTGGAAAAGTTTGATATTTATTGCCGCGAAGTAGTTATAAGAACCATGTGCTATACCTCTGTTATCGAAGAATGAATAAGTTATTTATGTAATTGAGCTTAATATAAGCATATCTAAATATGTGACCGAAACTTTGCCAGGTGTTTCTCCCACACCCATCACATTCTCCTTGAGTAAGTCCTACATTACATCACCTTTTACAGAAAATACATCTCTGAACGAGTGAAAGAGAAAGTATGTGCGTGTGCATGGCAGAGAGAGAGAGAGAGAGAGAGAGAGAGAGAGAGAGAGAGAGAGAGAGAGAGAGAGAGAGAGAAGGAAGTATTTTCTGATACATAAGAGCATCATCTGGTTTGTGCCAAATATTATTGACTATATAATCCCCTTTTTAAGGTGACATAAATGTATGACGACTTTGTTTTGATGTTCAATAAGGCTCCTTCAGCATAGTCGGTAGGTTTTCACATTTATCATTTAGGGACCAAAAAAAATTTCGTTCTTGCGAGACTATCAAGGATCGAAGCAACGAGTATAGTGTTTCTCCTGGTGGAGTCCATATAGATTGAAAAGTGGTGGACAAATTACGATATTTTAAATTAAGATGGTTTCAAGTATTTTAAACTTGTCCAAACCACGGAAAAGATGATTAAGCTTGTCCAAACCACGTCTGGATGGTTAAAACCTATTACAAGACAAGTAAATATATTGTAAAACATATAAAAAATACTTGTATTTTTCCATTATGTGTTTGAGTAAAGTAAAATATTTTTCATTTTCTATCATTATAATGAAATTTTCACGTGATACTACGAGTTTGCTAAACGAGAACAATAAAACTACAATTACATTGCTCCAAGAAACAACAATAGTAATTGCATAATAATTTACCTTTTACTGTCACCATAAAGTGCTCTGAGAACAGAATATATAATCGTTGGAACAGCTGGGATGCCTGTGGACAACGCAAAACAAAGAAAAAATATACAAAGAATAGCTTATATTGTTATTAATGAGGCGGTTGATATGGTGATAGTGGACTTTGCAGTCATTGCTAAAACATTAAAACAAATTTTGAAACATTTCTCCATTTTAGCATGATAAAAAACTTACGACATAAACCGAAAATTAGTGAAAATTAAATGATTAGCTTCGCACGGTAATGCATGCAATAAGAAGTAGTTAAGACACACACACATACATACACATGTGTATAATATACACATACATACACACATATGCATGTATGTTTATGAATGCAAAAATAGTACACGAACATTAAAAGTAGAGTAAAATATTATTTTATTATAGCCGAAAAATATTGTTACTCAGATAAAACAGTACACACACAGAAACATAGATTTAACTATAAATTATTTTTGGTGAAAAATACTGAAAGATACATAGTATATTTGCCTACTTCTTTAAAGATTTCTAAAATTCCATTAATTTTATAAAAGAACGATGTGAATATGTAAAGTATTTTCAAGAGATGCAAAAAGCAAATTGCATACAATACTTATTCATCTCTAGAACAGGTGTTTGACTAGAAGGATAAATTATACTAAGTGGGATGAAATATTTTGATTGGTAGTTTCATAATGAATCTAAGGTGCTTTTATTGATTGAACTTTGGGCTGATAACTATTTAATTTTGCTTTTAATTTTGTTTCGTTGCATGAAAGTGACATTATTTTAATTGTTTAGAAAATTACCACTTTACATCTTATTGTTAGACAGTACATACGATTTTCTTGACTTTTGTGTATAATATTTGCCTTCAAAACAAAATTATATATATGTGATTTTATGCCAAGTAAGTGAAAAGTTGAGAGAGTAATAATGTTTTTTATTCACGACCATTAATTCTAAATGTATTCATATATATATTCTTTTAATCTTTTGTTTCAGTCATTTGATTGCAACTCTGGTGGAGCACCACCTTAAAGGGTTTTAGTCGAAGAAATCGACCCCAGGACTTATTCTTTGTATGCCTAATACTTATTCTATCGTTTTTTTTGCCGAACCGCTAAGTTACAGGGACGTAAATACACCGACATCGGTTGTTAATTCATAGTGAGATGACAAACACTGACATAAAGACACACACATTAATATATACATATACATACATATACATATATATATATATATATATATATATATATATATATATATATATATATATATATATATACACACACACACACATATACGACGGATTTATTTCAGTTACCGTCTGCCAAATTCGCTCACAAGGCTTTGGTCAGCCCGAAGCTATAGTAGAAGATACTTGCCCAAGGTGCCACGCAGTGGGACTGTACCCGGAACCATATAGTTGGGAAGCAAGCTTCTTACTGTGCAGCCACGCCTGCGTCTGACTATCTGTCTGTCCGTCCGTCCGTCCGTCCGTCCGTCCGTCCGTCCACCATCTATCTATCTATCTATCTATCTATCTATCTATCTATCTATCTATCTATCTATCTATCTATCAGATACCAGATGAGTATGCTATCAGATACCAGATAAGATGACAAAGATAAAATGTGGAGCCACTTACCCCATCCAATGATATGACAAATATAAAGTAGCGGGCATGAAGTAGAAAAAGCGTTCATAATGAGTGTGTGCATAAAGAATCCTTCACAGAACATCCAGAAATAATTACTACAAGTAGTGTACTGTGTGATCACATGAACTGCTTGGCACCAGACCTGAAATACGTAGAAATAATATAAAGAAATATTCGGATAACATGGCTTGGAAAAATAAAGTGAAATAGAAAAAAACCCCCAAAAAACAATGAATAACATAAAGAGAGTCTGACAATTGACTAAAGCAATTTACTTTCGCAGTAGTAATAAACAGATAGGCTTACCGGAAAAAGAAAATCAATCAGAGTTTACAGATTCATATTGATATGTTCGTGGCTCTGAATAGCAGTTAATACGACCTTTTATTGTAAGGTTAAAACTGTAATGCTTGTATTATTGTAGCAGGGAAACGCTTTTTTTCTTCATTCAAATAAATTCCTATTTCTATAAACGGAATATACGCATGTATTGCTTTTTTTCTGATTAATATTCCTTTAATAACTATGGACTATACATAAAAAACTGATTGTTCTCATGCCATTAGTAGTTCTGAAGTTAGACATATAAATCCAGAGACATTGCTGTAAAAAGATAATTTAATCGTTCATGTTTCCGAATAAAAGACAATGATTTCCAAACTAGCAGGAATCTACATATTTATGAAAGTGGAAAGTAGTTGGTTAAAAAGATTTCAGCTCATGAATGGCTGTACTTATTTATCAATTCCAGAACAATGAATGGTAAAGACAACACAAAGGTCTGAGTTCGTACTCTTGAAGAACTATTTAGTGAAAAGTATTTGGTCTTGTACTCCACCGTTCCTAATAATCCATTGCTTTAAGAAGAGATTATTACTTTTTCTTTGGCATTATATTTTACATAACATTAAAACACAATCGATAGATTCAAACCGTAATATAACCGTAGCATTGTTATTGTTGTATAATCCCAGGTCAGTACTGAGCAAGCAGACCTATGATCAAAGACATTCCAATCGTGAGTCATCCAATGTTTCTAGGGGGCTATTTAGGACAACCTTACCAAATGTATCTTTTGCTTATTTAAGTCCATTATACGTAACTTAAGGGAAATTAGGCTTCTATTCTTAGCTGGTTTTATTGGTAACATTCAAGTGAAATGGACTGTAGAAGTATTTGAATTCAGCTTTCTTTCTTAAAAAACTAATGGATGTACGAAAGAAATAAGGCAAATACTAAGAATTATAGGATGGGGTAAGTGGCTCCATATTGTCCTTTTGTCATCTTAGCATTTTCTTTTAAGCATACGTATCTGGTATCTAACTTACAGATAACTTTCTTTCTGTATTATCCACACAGGGCTGCACACAGATGGGACAAATACAATCTAGAGTTTTTCTTTTTGATGGGGCGAAAAAGAAAAGGAAAAAAACCCCCCAAAAGTAGGGACAACGATCAAAAGAAATCGAAAACGTTTGGGGTATGTACAAGAAAGATAAATATATACAAAAAGTTCCCAAGAAATGGGGAGGTTTATCCGTGGAAAGAAAAACCTACGAAAAGACCACGGTAACCTCGGGCAATAATGTTACATGTTAATAGATTTAATTACACAAGGTAAGTAACTCTCTGCTTTAAAATTTTTGATAGATAGATGGATAGATAGAAGAATTCAATGTGTTTCAATGATATAAAGATTTATAGCTTAGCTAAAAATAAAATGAATAAAGAAAAATAACTCACTTGAGCCAATGAAATTGATTTGAATAAATTAAACGGTGATTCACTGACTGACGTATTCTTTTATTATTTTATTTGTTTTAGTCATTTGCCATGTTGGAGCACCACCATAAAGGGTTTTAGTAGAAGAAATCGACCCCAGGACTTATTCTTTGTAAGTCAAGTACTTATTTTATTAGTCTCTTTTGCTGAAACGCTAGATTATGGAGATATAAACACAGCCGTATCGATTGTCGAGCGATGGCGGGGGCGGGGGGCGGGGGACATACAGAGACACAGAAAGACAAATATGTATACATACAAACATTAAGGCAAGGCAAACATCTCAAGTCATATACAATATTATTATAGGAAGAAATTCAAAATCTTACAGCTGTTTCTAGGATTTCCGCATTTAATCGAACAAATCGACCCCAGGACTTATTCTTTGTAAGCCTAGTACTTATTCTATTGGTCCCTTTTGCCGAACCGTTAATGTTATGGGGACGTAAACACACCAACATCAGTTGTCAAGCGATGGTGGGGGTACAAACACACACACACACACACACACACACACACACACACATACACACACATATATATGACGGGCTTCTTTCAATTTCCGTCTACCAAATCCGCTCACAAGGCTTTGGTCGGCCCGAGGCTAAAGTAGAAGACACTTGCCCAAGGTGCCACGCAGTGGGATTGAACTTGGAACCATGTGGTTGGTAAGCAAGCTACTTACCACACGTCCACTCCCAGCACATAAATGTCAAACAAGGTGGAAAAATAGTACTCGAATATCGGAGGGTGAGTAATATGCTTTATTAATAAAGCTGGTCCACCAAAACTGTTCGACGAACAGGAACGTGAAACTTTGAGTAACAGTTTCTGTGATGTCTTTGCTACTTTATCAATAATATATATATATATATATATATATATATATATATATATATATATATATATATATATATATATCGTGAAGTATATTTGCCACCTAAATGTGGCGGACCCATAGGGGACGATGCTACTGTTGTTTATAGCCCCAGGAAGACATCTCCTCCAGCTGGCTAACAACACACTGTCTGTGTCCGATTAGAGTTTGCGAAGGGAAATCATCTTTCCCATATCTAGCCTTACGTGATACCCACAGACCCGGATTTCTGGGTAGTAACCCGTCTTCAGCGTGTGAGAGTCACCAGGTAGCGATGAGAACTCATTCCAAACGTAAAATACAAAATGCTTTTTCCAGTGACAAACTCGCTCATCTCGAAAAAGGAGAAACGAGCAATAATAAATCTCTGACCGAGACGTAAACAGTAGCAGCACGGACTCGTGAAGTATATTTACACCTATATGTAACCCGTCGTCAGCTATTTGTTAGGTGATACGAGTCCTTGTTTACGTACATTAGTTTTTCAATCGTCATATTCGTGTGGTGCGTAACTGCATAGACATCTATCTAACACTTAGTAGAACTATATATTTTGTGCTTAGAATTTAGTTTGTAGCTTGTCTATTATACATATTCCTACCATTTCATGTGACCAACATCCATCGTAGCTGTCCATATTATATTAAAGTGTTACCATATTTCCTCCTTATGAATTTAACCTGAAGATCAGGTTCACACATATATACGCACATATATATATATATACATAATGTTCACATATATATACACATTTTAAATGTACGAGATTATGTTAAATATGTATCAAGGAACGTTACCCATGAAAAACAATCCAAATGATTGTTATCAGTAGAAATTTTTATTATGTAACATTTCATTTTCTCTTGTATATTTATGTAACTATTTTATAATTACATTCGCTAAACCAAGAACAATCAAGTACCTAGTCAAAGAATACAAAGATGGTACGAGGGGAATATTTCTTCTTTAGAGGAACAAAATAATGTTTTGAACAAGGAAATTTCTTTATTCACAGATACATAGATAGATCAGGGCAATATATACTGCTCACGAGTAGATGTAGACCAAAGCTGCAATTGAACACACATGCATATGAAATATCATATGCATGTTTAGCTGAAAAAAAAAACACAATCCAGCATAAAATCAATATTTTTTCCTGTATCGTATTCCTCTGTGTACTGTTCCGAATCTTAAACCTATCGAGGTTGATGTTACTTCCTTAAACGTCTTTATGATTGGCAGATTACATATCAATAAAATGCAAGTCAATGTGGAAGCCTCTACTCAGTATATCGACCCACTAGAAACAGAAGCCTATTCTTTACAGAACATCTGAAAATAGGAATGGCACATTAAATAATATAGTCCTAGATACTTAATGATGCAACAATAAAAAGTTCTACATCATATTACCTGAATGTTCTCCTCGAAAAAGTACTTCTTTCCAATTGAAAAAGATACTGTAATCTTTTGAAATGAAGATTTTAGATTATTGGCTTCACGAACTGAATATTCTTATACTTCTTATTAACTATTCTATTAAATTTTATTAAATTTTAAAGCAGAAAATCTATTGTAGATATATGCCGAGGTGCAGCATAATCTTTTAATCTTTTTACTATGCTGAAGAGCAACTTAACGTGTGATATGGAATTTTGTCTTGGTTTGTTTGATTTTATCAAAATCAGATCAACCAATACTTTCAATAGTATATTAGAACGGCATATCAAATAAATTATAAATATTCATACTTGCACAAACACAAACATTCACTATAATCACTCATACGCACGCATTCACACACATTTACACATACACTGATTCACATTGATACTCAGAAATACAGATATACTGATGCATATTGTGAAGATCGAATTACATTTAAAAGAAGTAATAAAATTATTGATAAAATGGCACTAATATTTTATATGTATATTACAAAATAGACTACCTTTATCTTTTATATAAAATATTTTATATAAAATATTTTAAATGTTAATCTACTTTCTGAGGCAGCGATATATCCTATAGATGCTAAAATCCAATCAATTCGTTAATTACAAAGATGTACTGGTAACATATCACTAGATCAATTGTTGTATTTCTATATGGAGTGATTCTGAAACTTCTATAATAAATCAATGAGTGATCATGTATTCTATAAAACGATTGGTAGAGTCGTTACTATCGAATGTTTTCATCATCTAGTTTATTCGATTACATAACGTATTCCATAAGTAATGGCATGCACCTGTCATTTCCGACAATGCGAAGAATGACATAATAACCTTAATTAGGAGCTATTTCATCCATCTTGTATGGTTCTCAGCTTATCATGTGGATTCTCTTGCCATAGTCTCCTAGAGTTTTCTCTAAGAGAGAAAATAGATTGGAAAGATTGTCAAGAGAGTCAGTAATGCTAGTCATATACCTTCAAGTAACTCCGCTCCATTTATAGGTTAGATTGGTGGCCTGCAACTTCTTGTTCAGTTAATTCGCCCTTGAACACAATTGTTTTTTTTTGTCTTGTCAAGGAGTTCATCTGTACGCTAGGGTGTAATCCTAAAGTATTGCCGGTTCAATCGTCGACGGACTGACCGATAATGAAACAGGTGGTATTATTACCAGTAGCAGATAATAATTTTTTATGAGATGTGACAAATAGTCGGTGGACCATTGTTTCCAGATATACAGAGAATGTGTTACAAATTATAAGCACTGATGTCTACTTCCAAATATGTCAGTGTATTCCAATGCTTCCAAATGTAACCGAAATGCTAAATTTGAACTCATTTTGACGGTGAGTCCTGAGTTCTTTTTTCGTTGTGCCATTTAGAGGAAACTGGGTTATTTGTGAGTTATATTCCTTTCCCATGAGAATGGCACAATATCTGTGACAAAATATAAACAATAGACTCCTTGGATAAACGTCTGGTACTCCTTTTTATTAATCAGTCGCATTTGCCAGAAAGAAATTTGAATAAGCAACTATAGCTTCAACAGTTAATTTCTCGTGATAACTCAAGATCTTTCCAACTGATCACAGTTTTGCAAATCTTGCAAACCTTAAAACATAGAACTTCAGTGCATGGAATTGCTAGTCGATTATCTAGTTGCTAGCTGCATTCACTCTCACCGTCCCTAGGTCATAATAAATTTGTCAGATTTATAAAATAATTTTTTTTCAGTAAGGATTCTTTATAAAAACACTGTTCATTACAAAACTCACATCAGGAGCTTAGACTAATTAGAAAGCATTGGTTCTATGCATAGAATTTCGTAAAGTCTTAGACAATAATACTTTAAAGTTTTTAACATTGAAGATTACATGCAAATAGAATAATTTACTTGTGTCACCGAATGAAAAAGAAAATATTTGTCATGAAGCCGCAACATTTCTTGATAACTTTAAATTTAAACTACTAATGCATTACCTAAATATATTTCTAAGTTCTAGAAGAAAAATGCATGTGCCACCTGATGTAAGAACTGGCGAAATAGTTAATATTTACAAAAATACTTGTGGTTCTATATGAGTAAAATGGTTTTTCAAAATTTGGCACAGGGCCATCAACTTCAGGGAAGGGATTAAGTCGATTACATCAACCCCAGTGCTCAACTGGTACTTATTTTATCGACTCCGAAAGGATGAAAGGCAAAGTCGAATTTGGTGGAGTTTGAACTCAAAACTTGAAGACGGACGAAATGTTGCTAAGTATTTTATCCGATGTGCTAACGGTTTTGCCAGCTCGCCGCCTTACATGTATGAGTAATGTTACAAGGAAAAACAAGCAATTTTTTTCGGGTTTCATGTTTCCTGGGTTGATAGAATAAAATAACTGCCAAGTTCTGTGGTCGATATGACCGAATAAACTCCTCCTCTCCAAATTTTCTATCCATCATTGAATCTCCAATATCCTTGGCGAGCAAAACATACATACTTAAAATGAAGTCTTTAAAAAAATGTCGATATCAACACTATTATTTAAAATCAATGAACGTATAACATGTTTATTCATTAAAAGAAAATGTTGATATCGATATTTTCTTAAAGATTGTACTTCCAAGTATGTAATTTTCATGGTTCAATAGTATTTAAAGATGCTCCATCGTTAGCTTAATCTCCAAAGCGTATAGAGAAAGTGACTTAGAATGAAAAAAAAAATAATAAGTGATCGATCTATGATCAGCGAACAATTGCAAAATGGATTGGATATAAGACGTTACAAAAATATTCTCGCATAAGCTATAAGTCTTGGGAGAAGTGAAACGGAAATAAATTCTGTTTCGATATTTTATTGCAAAACTTGTGTGAGCAAACGTCACACAGAGATATTACCTAATATTGTATAAAAAACCTATTATTTTGAGCAGACATAAAGCTAGATTTAGCAGATGTGATGCAGTCAGATCTTAGCTGTATATATTCTATTTTCATATGAGATAAAATATACATTTATACCTCTGTGGCAGTAGTCGTAGTTGCTGGAGTGCACTAATAGTTCAATCGCTTCTATTTAACTGCTGGTCTGATAGCATAAATTGTCACTTAGATAATATTCACTATACTAGAAATGCTTCTGAAATAATAATTTCTAATTTAGGTACAAAGGCACCGATTTTAAATGGCGTTAGTCGATTATATCGAGCCCAATATTTTTCTCGTACTTTATTTTATCGATCCCGTAGGATATAAGGTAACACATATTCAAGGCATTTTATTCAACGTCCAAACGATTCTAATCTATCATTGAAATGTTTCAGAAATAAAGAATACTTTGTGTTATTTACTTCGGTTTGGGATTTATTTAGACACTGAACAATCTGATATAGTTGGTTCTTTAAGAAAGTAGTTTCCAGTGAACCCATTAATTTTCATGTGCGAGAAACCACAGTGATAGCATTCACCATGGCTTCACCATTTAAATAAGCGTTACAATTTGTTAAAGAAAAACAAGAAAATCGAATTAGACGCTATATCGGAGTTAAACCACATCTTTGACTTTCTGATTCAAATTCCATTTGGAATTTGCTTTGCTTTTTATTCATCTAACGTCGATACAGTTATGTCTCAATTCAACGGTGGTGAATTGGCGAAGTCTTCAGAGCATCGGATAGAATGCTTTGCAAAATTTCTCCCTGCTCTCTCCTATCCTCTGAATACAAATACAGTCGAAGTCAACTTTGTTTTTCATCATTTTGTAGTCAATGAATAAAGTAATTGTCGAAAGCTGTGCATTGTAAGAATTGTTCGTGTTGAATGAGTTGCTTTACAGATCTGTTCTGGCTCTATGCGTTTTGACTTCAAATTCAGTCTCCTATTACCGACCTACTCATGGGGAGAAACACATTCTTAGTGATTTGATTATCGGTGATTATCTTTCAGGAGCGAGTGGTCAATTGGAGCAATATTTTGGTCACATTAATATACGACAATTACACTTTGCAACATGCAGAATTGCCACTTAAACAGAAAATTGTTTTGAATCAATAGTTTCTTTCCTGTTCAAAATTAAGTCGTGTTTTCTTTGGAAGTGAATCAATATTTAACTTTTTATAATGTTTGTATCTGCTTCTAATGCGGCAGTAGATTTTAAGGTGTCAAGAAAATTAAATGCAATAGTTTTTATGTTATTCCCAGGATTAGAACCCAGCACTGACGCTAGTAAGTGTCAGTGCTGTGAATAATTGTTTCAAGCTTTGACACAAGGTCAGAAATTTCGGGGGAAGGACTAAGTCGATTAGATCGACCCCAATGTTCAACAGGTACTTATTTTATCGACTCCGAAAGGATGAAAGGCAAAGTCGATCTGGCGGCATTTGAACTCAGAACGTAAAGACGGACGAAATGCCACTAAGCATTTTGCTCGGCATGGTAACGATTCTGCCAGCTCGCAGCCTTATATGTCGGTGAACAATGTTAGTTGTACAAAACAGATTAGTGGACGTTAATAAAGCAAGGAAAAACTCAACAAAAATCAAAATTAAAACTTACAAAGTTTTCGTGAAGTATGTGTCCTTCATTAACAATAACTTTATATTCTACTATCCAAACAAGTCCATTTAAAATTGAAGCCATGAAGAAGTTTTTATGGATTGATACTCGTGCACAGTCAAGCTGCCTGTAAAAATGTCAAGAAATTGAATCAAGTAGCTTAATGATGATAAAATTATGGTAAAACATTTCAGCATTAGGTAAACATTAAACAAGTATTATAATAAACTTTGAATTCTGCTGAAAAATATGGATTAGTTTTGTTTGGAATAAAACAGATGTGACATCCATCAATGACATTATACACTTCTGATAGTGCTAGCGAAAATTAAGTTGCACAATTTGAGGATCAATGTTTAAGACAAGGTATATCTTTGACAATATATCATTGGTGCAAAGCAAGTATATTAATTATAACAAACTTGACCATTCTCTTTCCTCGGTGAAGGGTCCTCATAGCCTGAAATTATGATATTTATCATGCAATACAACTACGAATATCGTTTGATGATTTTAATTTTGTAGATGTTCTATGTGATGTTGTTATTTTATGAATATTATTTTACATGAAACCACGAAATTTAGATTTTTGAATATCCATCACAAGATCTCTGACAAGACTCGAAGTACCCACATAATTCTATAAACATCTCGCATACAAAATTATTGTTTAAGGGCGATCCTTATAGTTTCAAAAAAGGGAAAAAAGAAGAATATGACTTTCAAAATGAGAGAAAAAAGACTAAAGACAACATTGTAACATAGGAGAAACATATATACCGATGTTCGATTACTATAGATAGACTTAAGCGTTTGGTGACTCCATTTATAATTAGATAATAGTTCATTACATAGTCATATAACGGTTTATTATTTCTTCAAACTTACAGGAGAGAAAGTGACCTCAATATGAAAATTACCGCTTTGATTACAATCTGTATTTTAGCGGTTTATAAATATTGTCATCAAGTAAAGTCATTTACTAGCACTCTATCTTGTTCTGTTTATAAGTTAGATTTATCTAAAACCATATACATCTAAAACTTTTATTTCTTTGCTATAAAAAACATCTGAGCTAGTCAGATACAAACGGAAGTAATGAGAATTGAGGTTACGTCTGTAAACAATCTAATATATATGATATATGAATTAGATTTCATATATCTAATGATAATATCATTAGATAAAATAAACACATACGGCGGTGCACTTTCACCTATCTTTAAATACTATAAAAATATTTCATAGCAATTATTCTTCTGCGATTAACAACATTGGAAACTTGACTTGAATTATGGTAATTAAGATTTACGAAACTTTCAATATTTGTAAATAGTGGATAAACAGAGTTTTTACCAAGATAAATAACAGTTGATTAAAAATATATCTAAATAGATGTTGTGGGAAGTGAGTCGTTCCAGTGGTACTTTAAACAAATACAAACCTAGAGAGGGATACACATCCACTCCGACATTGTGCGACGAGGATATGGAACCCCAGACCGGAGGTCACTTAAGATCAATAAAAGGATTCAGAACTATACCATTCAAGGTAAAAATAAAAAAGTAAAATAAATCTTTTAGGGATTTTGAATAGCGAAAAATAAATCATATGTAACACGGTCATAGACTGTCTCGGTATTGACATATACTTAAACTATCCCAATCTAGGTGATCGATCCTAGCAGTCACTTTTTGCGTATGTAAGACCATCTTACCTATTGATACAAAAAAATCGTATCCTACTTATATTGTGGATCGGCTGTTTTGGACAAATTACCGGTAAATTAGCCAATAGATTCACAGACATTAGGTACAAGCGATTCCACAAAGGATCCCCTCTCATCCATAATTTTTGCTCAGCGGACTATATACTGCCTTGTGGCTCTCCTGTTTCAGCTTTGGCTTACACGCGGGTTCAACGACCTACCGTTTGCGAAGAAAACAAGTAACCGTATTCCTTCCTGGAAATTTCCACCAACATGGTTCAAATTCTTAACTTACTTTGGATGGGCATATTCTACTGAAGAAAACGCACACAACCACACATAGCTGTGACATTCCAACATACACACAGCTAATATTGATTTCAAATTTTGGCACAAGAGAAACAGTTTTTGGGAGAAGGCATAAGTCGATTACATCAGCTCCTAGTCGCTCGTGAAAAACATAAGAACACACAAAAGCGACCGCGTGGGTGCAATCGACATCTCATACGTACACACGATCTACTAGTAACACAAGCGCACACATTAAACACATGCAGAGAAACACACACCAGCCTGATATTTTCTGTGACACTTAACAAACATGCATACATCTATTATCCAAGCAAGCATGCACTCATGCACGCAGTAAGACAAACAAAACACATACACACAAATTCACGCATATGCACATGTCACTTATACGGACACACCAATTTATAAAGTACATTCAGCAAGAAAGAATCCCGTAATGAATTATTTGATCATCAATGTATGACAAGGGATTCCTATCTGTATTTAGGTTGTTTTTGTAGGGTAATTTTATTTTTGTTTTTTATTACTAAGAAATTAAAAGGGGGTTGGCACATTTTCTCATTTTATTTCTTCTTCTCCAACTTCACTTCAGCATGAGACAGAGAAAATAGGCTAAAAGTTTAAGTAAGAGAATAAGACTGTATGGAAAAATAATGAAAAAAGAAAGGCAGCAGGAGAAAACATAAAAGAAGGATGAGAAATGATATAATAGAGAAAAAGAAAGATACAGTGCAATCTTAAGGGCTTAAGTCATTTAAGTGTTCAATTAAGGTTTAATTTTCTCATTTCCTAGGACAGGTTTTATGATAGTTTAATAATTGTATTTAGTAATGCTACTATCACTTCTACTATTACCACAACTATTATTGCTTGCATCTTTAGAGCAACTACCAGAATTTTTATTCATGCTTTTGGAGTAACTACTTATCAGCTTTGTAGTGTTAGTATTTATATCCTGGAGGAATTTTATCTTGGGTTCTATAGAACAAAAACTTCCAAAAATCTCTAACCTGGCAGTAATATCCAGAGGAGATTGCCGCTTCTGGATAAGCTCTACAGGGACAATAGTTTTGCCACCCCTGCTTGTCTGAGATACGTGCATATTAGGAAGAGTTCAGCAATCGACCAAATTCATTACGAGGATCGACCACTGTTTTCTTTTTACCGAGAAGAATTGGCTGCTTTTCTATTTCTGGTGGCTAAAGAAGTTGAATAGTGAACTAGATTAATGAACTGAGTACAGACATGTTCCTCGTTGGCCAAATCTTCATCAACTGCCACTAATTTCACTAGGAAAGGAAGATAAATGTCAAGAGAGAATTACATTTTTCTGGTAAATTTGATGAAAGGCACAGGAGAACGGTCCGAGTGAAAATGTCTGCTCAAAGCATACATGTGTTAATCGAATAACGCAACTGGAAGAGTGCGTTTAGTAGTCAGAGTAATCAAAGATCTGTAGAGTTCCTGGATTGGTCTTAAATGATCGCTCTCTATTGGAATATCTCGTTTTATTGAAAATGTTGTTTTCCATACCTGTTTTAATCATATTCAATTCTGTATAATATCCAGCGTTTTTGTTCTTGTAATAGTCTTTGATCCATTGCGACAGTAAAGAAAAGATTGAAATTCCTGTTGCTGCTACACTACTGATTAATGACGTTATCTGCTACAAACAGTTTCTGTTGGATTTAAACTGCCAGTCGAATAAGTTTGTTTTAATATTTACCCTAGATCTTCCGTGCTGATTTATCTCCAAAACTCAAACCTTGTCTACATATTATTTAATTATTTGTAAACAAGTTGGCATACAGAGCCAGCAAAACACATAAACTTACTCTGTAAGTAATCATCATCAACAACAATAACATTAAGGTAAAACAACTATGGCAACGATAATGGATATATAAATTCTAGCAAAGGAAGGCAAAGGAAGACTTACCTAAAACTACTGAAGATGATCATCGATATACTCAAAGTGATGATTGATATTGTGTAACCCCAAATGAAAATTGAAACAACAGTTTCTTCTGCGTGCTGCAAGAAGAAAAACATATGTAAGACGGTTGCTTCAATATTACATATGTACATCATAGGTAATTATTTCACTTGAGCATGTGCCTTTTTTATATAATGATTTCTCATTAACGTATCCATTTTGATGAGGATGCTGTATTCATCTTGAATTAAAGAGTTAGAAAAAGACACAATAAAGTCATATTATGATGGTGAGGATTCATGCAGTCAACTAATACGTAGAAAGGAAGAGAACATCAAATATGACCCCAGTTATTTTATTATCGATTTTAATTTAAAGTATATTTTCAGTAATATATGTTAAATGATTTCCTTTGATTGGGTAGATGGTCAAGTGCTTTACGGAATGTGAATGCATTCGGTTAAGGAGATTTCTACATAGTGGGTCATCCCATAAAAAATGCGGTATTTTTCATACTTCTTTTATTTTTCAAAATTAAGATAAACAAAGTTCTTTTTTAATGTAAAATATACTCTCCTTCATTTCCTACAATACTCTTCCATCTATCTGGTAGACTTGTACGGCCTCTCTTCCAAAATGCACTGTTCTGATCTCGTCTAAAAGATTCCTATTTTCTCTGTCCAAAAGATTTTAAAGACTGCAGAGTAAATGATAATCAGATGGGGTAATATCCGGCGAATATGATGTGTGGGGAATCGTTTTCCATTCAAACTGCTCCAGCCTTTGGAATATCATTCTTGCTGTATATGGCAGAGCATTATTCTGACGGAAGAAAACCATTCGTCTTGAAACCAAATATGGTCACTTTTCTTCCAGCGCTGACTTAAGCCGCTCAAACAGTAAATCTCCTTTGCTATCATTTGATTTGGGTTTAAAAGTTCAAATTAGACTAAACCTTTCGTATCCCAACAGATAACAATACCTTACGTGAGTGAAGACTTACTTTAGCCTGGAGTGCCGGTGTTTTTCTCTTCTCTATCCACTGTCTTCGGTGCTTGACACTTTTATAGAGAACCCATTTCTCGTCACCAGTCACTATTCGGTCCAAAAAATGTTCATTCATGAGACGTGACAGCAAAGAAGAGCACATATTCACTCTCTGCGCGCGATTAGACTCGGAAAGTTTGTGAGGAACCTATTGATTCAATTTGCTGACTATTCCGAGAAAATAGGAATCTTTTAGACGAGATCAGAACAGTGCATTTTGGAAGAGAGACCGTACAAGTCTAAAGATCTTCCTGGACGAGGATCGTTTTCTAGACTGTAGTTTCGGGCTCGGAATTGCTAGAACCACCGTTGACACTGGGTTACACTTAATGTCCGATCCCCATATACCGCATTAATATTCCTCGCACTTTCTGTTGCGTTGTTGTCTTTATCGAATTCATAATGCAAAATATACCGAATATGCTCCTTTGTTACTCCCATTAGAGCATTGAAAAAATAATTGTTAAAATCGAACTGTACTCTTTAAAACTTGCACTAAGAATAAGTACAAGGTAAAATTAATACCTGCTTTTATAGCAAGTTGATGCAGGTAGTTTATCCCGTCTGCCTCCGAGTTTTAGTTCATGTAATTGATAAAAACCGCATTATTTATGGGATGACCCAATATATATATATATGTGTGTGTGTGTGTGTGTGTGTGTGTGTGTGTATGTGTGTGTGTGTGGGTGTGTGTGTGTGTGTCCGAAATATTTTATATTCCTTAGAAGCATAAAAGACAAGTAGAAACCACTGAGATTTGAACGTTATTGAGCATTTAGCACGTAACATCATTACCAACCCATAGTCTCGAGCATATATATTAAATCAAATGAAGAAGGAAGTAAAAACTGATAAATTCAAGTAACCTTTCGAATTTTTACTGTTATTGGCCTTAGTCGTTGGATCGGTGTCATGCTGGGATATCTCTTCAAAAGTTGATCAATCAGCCCGACCTTAACACTATCGATATATCTATTTTATCGAGTGCTTGATTTATCTTTCGACGCGAACCGAATCTAACTGGCAATGTCTGTCCTATCTTATAGCACCAACTATACACTCACCATCATACTTTCATGCATAAACATACAGACATATAAGTATACACGCACATTTC
Source organism: Octopus bimaculoides (assembly GCF_046866305.1). Taxonomy (NCBI): domain Eukaryota; kingdom Metazoa; phylum Mollusca; class Cephalopoda; order Octopoda; family Octopodidae; genus Octopus; species Octopus bimaculoides. The sequence goes on along the minus strand of NC_142928.1, from coordinate 71,903,135 downwards.
CTGCCACCAAATATTACTATCAACATGTAGGGATTCCCGAGTTTATAAGAACAGACACTTGTTCAAGGTGATACATAGTGGGATCGATTCCGAAACTCCATAGTTGCGAACTTAACTTCTTTTTACTGCACAACTATACCTGCCTTGTAATTGTAGCTTTTTTCAACAACAACATGATTAATGACAGAGATTCTCCGATGTAAAGGTGAAGTGGTTGAGTATCTGAGGATCTATTCGACACCTTTGTAATTAGATGAGAATAGAAATCTGGTAGCTATTATTTCTCCGATTATCTAAACAGATCTCTCTATCCTACGCTCTTCAGTTCTTGCAGTTTCCAGAAGTAGAAACCAGGCTTGTCTGAAAAAATTTATTTATGACAAACTAGCGTTCAACCCAGATGGACATATTTCTATCATTTTAAAACTATACAAACTATTCGGCTCACAATTTCTGAGTAGATTAACATAGAATCACAAACAGACTTTCATATTATCTAATAGAGAAACTAAAATAAATGTTTCTTGGAATAATAATCGGATTATCTGCTTATAGATTTGCACTAATTCTATGTTTTGCATTTGCCAAATAATCAGTTCAATTCTGCAAACCTCATTAGTTAACATTTCTAGTTATGAAGAAAAATATAAATAACGTGCAAAGAAGTGGCATATCCAATAGTTTTACTGTCTTAAAACATTTAAAATATCAATTATATCTACTGCTCGTACGATATAAGCAAATAGAAAAACTAAGTATAGATGTTTAGCAGAATTCTTAGAGGATAGGACAAAATACAGTGAGTGTTTAGTTACGGCCCTCTACTTTCCGAGTTTAAATCCAACTGAAGTCGACTGTGGATTTCATCCTTCCGGGATCGATAAAATATATCACTCTTCATGGGGTACATGTTAAGGGTAATTTAATCTATTATAATCTTGCCACAGAATTTGTGGTCATGTACCGATGTTAGAAATCTACATTACTGGGACTTAAGGGAGAAAATGAAAATATCTATTCTGCAAAATAGTTCCGAGTTTTCTTCAATAATATTGTTATGCCATACGATTCAGCTAAAACAAAATAATAGCTTTTAATAAGATGTTGGTGTTTGAAACTTCCCGTAACACATTGCGTTGTTGGCTGTCACTGAGGAATGTTTTAATGAATTTAATAGAAAGTTAGCTTGGCAAAGGCCATCTCTTTTCATGCTGCATACCCCCAAAACAAGTTAGATTTAATATTGTAACAAATGAAATAGTTTCCAACTTTTATAGAGGATGGTAGATTAGCAGAATCGTTAGAGCAACAGAAAAATGTTTGGCAGCATTCGTTACGGCTCTTTACGTTTTTAGTCCAATCTCGCTGAGATCAATTGTACCTCTCATCCCTCCAGATTCGATAGAATGAAGTTCCCTTTAAGCACTGGAGCTGGTAGTACCAACTAATTCCTCCCCTGAATTTCAGGCCCGGTACCTACATTACTAGCTGTTTTACAGTATTTTTTTTTAGCTACAAGGATGACATGGATTAGTATGTAGTACCTTATTAACTGGATTGGACTGTTGGTTGTCTTTGTCAAAGCTAGTATGCAGAGTCGTTAAACAGGTAAAAAAATACTAGTTTCTCAGTTAGAACTTGTTTTAACCCATCGACTGACTTTGAATTTTTACTGTAGTAATGATTCAACAGTGTAAAATTAAAAAAAAATTACAAGATATTTCTACATGTTTTTACTCGTATTATATGATCATTATATTTTGAAACGGTTCTGATAAAAAGAGATGAGATAGAAAAACTACACTGGTTATAAGAAAACAACGACGTATGAATGCCAAACGAAATATACTAATGAGCTATCCAACGTATTTATCAGCAGTAGATCTTTTCTTAGAAAGCCTCTGCACTAAATAACATGTCAGTGACAAAAAAGAAAAGAAGAAAGAAAACAAAAACAAAACACCCAAATCGATTTTCTTATAAACAGAAAAGGAAAATAAAGTGCTTTATAAAAAGAAAAACTAATTGACATCATTTCCCTTACGACTCGTTCACGCAATAATCCCATAAAATAACTAAAGTATAACACTCATACATATATTGAATATTCATTGGTATCAAGTAGAATGATTGCCTGATGTGACAGCTAATACCTAATACTTAATTTTCTAACGACGGAGGGACGGAAGATAAAATCTAACTTTTGATGAATCTAAAAAGCTATAAGTAGTTCGGCGCTGTATATTTTGCAACGCTATAATCCAGTTCTGAGGAACAATATTGTATTCTTTTGATTAGGAATATCGGCAATTTCATATATATTCAATTAAGTCAACCATAGTACCTGAGCCAATTGAGAAGCTTCCACGTGGGTATTTGCCTTGCTAGAAAAAAATAGCCATATCCTCATTAAAATCATATATTACCATTTTGCGAAGTGGGGATGGGTATTTTCGACAATATAATCATATATACACGAAATAACAAGGTGATTACGGTTGGAACGCTCTCGATCAAATGCGTATTTGATAAGACTGACATGCGGTTAAATAACAGCAACAACAGCTTATACTTAAGACAGCAACTTGTATTTATAACTATCATAGCAGACTCTCTGGAATTTAAATAATAATGCAGGAGTATGAGAATAAATATTAAAAAGTATTTATCTATTTGTTCTGACACTCTACGATTTCTATCGACTTGTCGCTCAATTATATCTTGTAATATTGGTTTCCTTTGGTAAGTACCATTTTTTTTAGGGTAGCGGTAATATTTAGCTGATTAAATCAAACTCAGTATAGTGATGGTGCTAATTTCATTGGTTATTTTTTCACGTAATAAGATAAACGGTATTTACTCGTTTTGATATACAATGAAAAAAAATCGATTAAATCATGCCTATAATATACAATTTAGATAGGGCTGTGGCTTGGCTGAATCGTTAGCACTCCAGGAAAAATGGTTAGCTGCATTTCGTTCATTTTGAGTTCAAATACTATCGAGGTCGAGTTATGCCTTCATCCTTTCGAGGTCGATGAAATAAGTACCAGTTGAGCACTGAGTTCAATCTAGCTAACTTACCTATCTCTCCCGAAATTTCTGGCCTTGTGCCAAAATATGAAACTAATATACAATCTAAACGTTTGTCTTTCGAAAGTTAAAGCATATAGTTATAAATGAAAGCAAAACTTATACTGCTTGTTGAATTCCAACTTTCTAAATTTTAAATCCAAATTACAAAAATAGAACTTTTCAAGATATTCGAACATTAAAAAAAAACAACATATTTATAAAACATGTTTATATGAAAAAAAAAAAATAACAGCAAAAAATAAAACAAGCAAGCAAACAAAACAAACAGTATATCATACCAAATTAGAACGTGTCAAAAGCAGAAATAAGCCCTTAATCCGGCGCTCCAGAAGCATTAAATATGGAATTATTGCCAAACACGAAAGAGAACGCGAAAACAAAGACGACCGTAATTCAGCCAAACGATATCTGCTCATGTCGTATTTTCTACGCGAAAGTATTTGAAATCGCTTGAAATTTTTATTTTAATTTTTAATTTTTATTTTTCTGCATGCATTTGTTAGATGTTAATTGATTTTGAAAACAAATCCATAAAATGAAATAAGTTGATTTAGCAAAGGAACTCGAAATGTTTTGTCATGGGTTAAAATAAAGTCCTCATGAGTATAATGTGCATCACTAAAATTTCGAAGTACACGTATATTCTAACACAATACTAAAGGCACGTCCATATAGTAAATAACATAAAAGAGTTAATCCTCAAAAGACAATGATAGAAACAGTTAAGTTTGTGCAATCTAAAATACATCCTAAAAAATAAAGCGTAGTTAAAGATGATTATTAAAAGTATGGAAATTAGCTAAGAAGAAATAGCTATGCATACATCTATTCATATAGGTCACAGAAGTGCCATACAGTCTGTGTCGGTAAATTCAAATACAATACGTCATAAGTGCTCATGACAAACATAAATGTCTAAATGTCAAAATTTAAGAATTTATGCTTGATAAGATATATTAATTTTTATGAATTGAAGAATGATTTTGTTTGTTGACTGAATAACTCTAAATCAATGAAGAATAAGAAAAAAAAAACCTTTTAGACTATGCAATAAAAATTGCAAAAGACAAACATGAAAGAAATCAGAGTTGTACAGTGTATGTTTATAAGTTATGTAAGGTCACTCTTAACTCAATACAACTTGTCGCATGGTTGGGTCGTTGGTGACTAAACACGGAACCCTGTCAAGCCTGCTGGGTATGAAGTGTAGTTTTTGTTAGATACCCTGAAGCATGGAAAACAAAACTTGCCAATGGGTGGATGAACTCAGTACAGTCATTAGCCATCCAACAACTGGGAGTTAGAGACCCCTTAACCGTTGTTTGGATATCAACCTAGGAGAAGAAAAATTCTGATGTAACATTTGCCACTTCATTTGCATCAAATAATTAAGACAAATTCTTTTTTGGGAAAATGCATACGTTGTTTAGAGAGTGGGATTAGCAAGGTCTTTCCTCGCGTTACGGTGCTCACTGGACAAGCATTGCTTAATTTTTAGCATCTCGGTTATGTGCTGCATACTTTAACTCAAATTTAAGAGAAAGAGAGCTATCAAATATTCGCATTACTCGAAATTGAGTTGCAGCCATCATGTATGTAAGCATGTACACAAGTATGTATGCATATATATATGTATGCATGCATGTATGACTGTCACTTATCACTGTATCGATCAGACCACCAGATGTTGCAATACACCACTGATCACAATGCACTTCCTCGCATTGTTGTAGCTTTCGAATGACGCCATTCCGCTAGCTAGGTGGGCAGGCCAATACGAACGGAACGCCAAAGGAATATTTAACGATACAGTTTCATTGTACAACAGAACCGTAGTTGGAAGTGGTTTTACCACTCGGCTAAAATACAACAACCCAAAGATAAAAACAGAAAAATTTATCCGATTTGGACTTCATCCAAAAATATACAAGTAACAACATATGTTGTTAGGCCTTTCTTTACATGATTAGGACGTATGTCTTTGCTTTATACTGACATGGCAAAAGCTACAAAAATTCTGTTAAGACCATCGGATTATAAATCTCTAACAAGAACGAAAAATCTATAAACATCACAGAAACCCAACTCGAATGCGACTGCAGAGACGGATTATCTGTCAAAATATTGTATAAATACATAATTGTCTTTATTTAACAAACAGTTATTATAAAGAAGTAACAGAATCACATATTTCTCCCTTATAAGTGTATAATTGATTAGACTTGCGCCCAAATACGAATAAACATATCAATTATTTCAAAATTTAAAATAAAATAATTTGTTAACGTTCGGCAAACATAGTAACATTAATCTAAGACATATCCGTAATATAAAATCTTATCCCCTCATCTGCTAATTGAAAATACTTTAATTGTATTCCATTAAGTGGCAACAAGTGTAAGCAAATGGATAAAAATATCGTTTGTAGGCTTGAAAAACTTAAAATAGATTTTATTTTTAATTATGAAAAGTAATTTTTTTTTGTTTAAATAGAGAAGGAGAGGTAGTAACCGTACCATGTTTCCTTGATGAGATGAAGGCAGCTGATGTTCGATTTAAACATCAGCACATTAACGGCTACAAAATAAATATATAAATAAATAAAACAAAAAAAGTTAGCGAGAAAATTCCGGCGGGTTACTGTTCTGAATTGAGACGAGTAGAAGCTTCGATGGTAGCGCCGCGTTGGAAAGTGAAATTTGTAAATTAGTTTAATAACATTCTTTTGGATGGTGTCAAGAATGGTTGTGTTGTAGCAGTACCATTTCAGATATGTGAAAAAGAACTGAAATGCGGAACCTTTTTTCATTTTTTGCTGAAAATCAGCAATTAGTGAAACACGACATACTTTTCAGCCCCTACAAGAAGGAATCTGGTCTTTTGGATATAGTTTTGGGAATAATGGTAATTTTGCCACGGGAGATTGTTAGAAATTGAGACGTCTAGCCCATTGTGTCATTAGAGTTTAAACTGTGTTGATCACATGTAGAAAGACATGGCTCAAATGTTTCTTTGGTATATTTAAGGACTGTGTCAATGCTATCAATGGATGCTTTGAAGGTATCTATTGAGAAACGAGAACTGATTAATGGATAGATACATTTATATTATGTTGGTATGAAAGAGAGAACACGAATCCATAACTCACACATTATAGTGAAGTACTGTAACAGTTCTTATATGCAACCCAGCTGAAATTCAGTAACCGAAGGTGATCCTTTCGCAATTATGTGCTCATTCTGAGCGACCAACCACAAAATGGCTGAAAAGAGAATTTGGGATTAATCTGGGTTAGCCTTCCGAAGCTTTGCCCATAAGTTTGGGATGCTGCTCTTTCTGGTGATAGAATACAAAGAGCTATAAATAATTACTGAAGGCTTTTTATCCGACGCCCTAGCGAATCTGCTAATAATGGTTTCAAATTTTGGTACAAGGTAGCAATTTGTGGGGCGAAGATAAGGCGATTACATTGACGCCAGTGCTTAACTAGTATTTATTTTATCAATCCCGAAGGACGAGAGGTAAAGTCGACGTCGGTGGAACTCAGAAGGTAAAGACGGTCGAAATGTCACTTATAATAATGATTTCTTACATAAACCGCTAGGCCTTACATCTTTGGAGATTGATTTGTTACTTATACTTAACTGGTATTATTTTAGTGCCGAAGGTGAAGCGCAAGTTTCGGATAAAAAGTACCTTGTATGATTTCTTCCTGTTCTTTATGTTCTGAGTTAAAATCCCACCGAGGTCAACTTTTCTTAACCTTAACCGTCCGGTCCGATTGGCTTATTCCACTCCCTCAAAGTTGCTGGCCTTTTGCCTAAACTAGAAACAATTATTTTGTCGGTGAAGGAAAGATTAAGGCAAAAGTTGATCTTCACAGGATTCGACCGAACAACGTAGAGTTGTAATTAAATGCGTCAAGTCGTTTTGTTAATCCCTCTGCTCATTCTGTCAATTCAAATAATAGTATTAAGTATTTGTCACAGAAGCACTAGTTACAAAAATTTCGAGGTGAAGGGGGTTAGTTATTCGATTATATCGAGACCAGTACTAGACTGGTACTTTATTATGTCGATCTCCGAGGGAAGAAAGGCAAAATTGACTTCGGCGAGATATAAATTCAGAACGTAAGTAGCCAAACAAATACTCCTGGGAATTTTCCCGACTATCAAATGATTCCGCCAATCTACTATCTTACAACCAAATAACAATAAAGCGTTAGTGTGGCTTCATCAGAACAAAGCGATTAGAACGTGCTAAGATTGATTTCAAATTTTGGCACAAGGCCAGCAATTTGAGGAGAGGTAAGTCGATTACATCGATTCCAGTGTTCAACTGGTACTTTACTTTTTTTTTATCGACCCCGAAAAGATGAAAGGCAAAGTCAACCTCGGTGGAAATTCAGAACGTAAAGACGGACGAAGAGAACGTGTTAATATCACTAACCATTTAACGGATCTACGAAAAGCAAATATGAGCATAATTAAGAGAAAGAAGAAAATAAAAGATATGTAAACTTATTGCTTTTGCTATACCATAAAGCATGGTTGAAAAAAAGAAATTGAAAAGTATCTGGAGTATTTTTCAGACCATAGTACATGACTGGTATTTATTTTAACACCATGAACTCAGAATGTAAGGAGAGCAAAGATCGCAAGACATTATGAGTATCGATTCCGTCTACTAATCTCCAAGAAATCGGTAGACTATGTCAATTTGAAAAGATTTGATTTCGGTACAAGAAACTAATGAACTCTTATTTCTATGCTCCATCATTCTGTCATTATTTAATTGCTCTTGATCATTTTGATGCCAGGTAAGGTGGAGTTAAATTTAATTTTCTATCCTAGACATAGGATAGACTGATGTGGATAAGTGATATCTTAGCCATTCAGACAATACGAATCTTCACTGGAATTCATTGGAAATATAAAAGATACACCAGTATTAACAATAATCTATTTCATCTGTAACAATTCTTGAGGAGATATGTTGCATAGTTAATAACGTAATTAAAAGAAACCATATATCTTGGACAAAACACACTTCAGAAAAAAGAATTATATTGCTCCTTCAGACTTGATAAATTGCTCCTCATGTAATGATCGAGAATTTTCAATAACAAGTTAATATTAAATAAATTACAAACGCTCGGCTTCCCATTCTCTGTAAAGAGGAACAGACTTTTGTTTAAGAGAAAACGCAGCTCTAACGAAATAAACACGCACATACCTTTCTCATAGCTATTAAGAATTCTAGATGCATTGAGACTATTATGTTGTTCTAGAGTATCTGTTCAATATAATAAGGCTTTATTTCATAGACGTGAAGTGTTATGATCGAATAGAGCCAATCATATTATTGAGAGGTATTTAACTGGACTGGTGAGATAATAAGAAAAGTCGATCCCCTACACAATATTTAAATTCAGAATGTAAAGCTACAAAATTAAATATTGTAAAATTACTTTGATACATTGGCATTTCTGCCATTCTGTTTCACTGAAAAAAATGAAATGTAAGGTCTTACCTGATAAGGACTAGGAAAAATACAGACAAGCTCTTCACGAAAATCAAATCGTAAGGTCAAAACTAACATTTTCTATAGTCTTTAATTCTCCTAATTTTTTAATGAGGCCGATATATTCCTTATGTGGATTGACCTTATCAAATATCTAAAACCTTACCCATCGAGCAACACTACTCCCGGATATTATCAGTTGTTATCGAGGTGCTGACAGAAATTAATAAAATATTGGTTCAACTGAAGTGAAACGACTTCACGAGAAATCAAAATCGTAACATAATCTTCATTATTTTTGAAGCTCTTTCGTCTTCCCTAGGTGTTTATCATAATATTACATACTTTTAATATTTATTTTATCCAATCTAAAACACCACTGCTATTATCAATTCACTCTGTAGAATTTTTAGTTGAAATAATTAGCGTCGAAATTGAAATTTTCTGTTATGTCTACGACAAGGAACTGCTTTTACATGGCTAATATCTTTCATTGTAATTCAGACAAATAAACGAGCACACATTATGAATAATTTTGAAATCAATGTAAAAGACAAACAGAAAGAAAATCAGAATCGACATAAACTTGCCGGAATATACGATTTTGTTTTTATACTTTAAGAAAACAATAGAGTGTAAAATGTTTTCAAAAACATATTCCACAAAATACTAACGAACAAACTACAAGTAAAATCAGAGAGAATTTCGTTAATAGAAATAACTTTGTTTTGTTAAATCTTCTGGCAAAATATCTTCAATTCAGTTACAAATAGAAATTTACTTTGCCATTTCACTCAGGACAACGTCAGCTGAAGTAGCTTAGTAATCGATTATGTTAATTTGAGGATAGGAATACTGTTACTCTGTTCAAACTTGTGAAATCTGTCATTATTGCAGTAGGTACGAATATGTTGGTCAGAAGTTGAAATAACAGGGAAAATAAAATTTTAGATAGCAATCATAAGATTGCTATCTAAAATCTTAAAAGCTTAGAAACTCACTTTGTATCTTCGCTAAATACATGA